>NW_006432943.1:1874655-1922031 GCF_000325575.1 Pteropus alecto
GCTGCCATCAGGGCTGGTGACCTGGCCTGTGTCCTCCACTGCGGCCTGGAGAGGGCGCCGTCGCTGTCGGGGTCGGGGTCACGCGCGGCCGGCGGTGGGGAGCGATGCTGGGGTATTTCGGGGGATGGGGGAGCAAAAGGCTGGATGTTGTCTCTAGTAAGCTGTGGGGGCGTAACCCGGCCGTCCGGGAATAGGGGTCTGGCTCGGGTCCCTCTGCCAGACCTGGCGGGGTCCCCGCTCCCGGAGCCCCCAGCGCCCAGGCGCAGCCGACCGAGGCCTCCATCCCTCGGGCGCTGTCTCCAGGGCTGCGGGCCTCCTGGCTCCCCCCTCCCCCACGCCCTGTGTGGAAACCCTTCGTTTATGGAAGGAACCAGAGATACTCCTGTGCTATGTTTGCCCTTTTATTTTCTTGTACAGGGGGATGCAGCGGTATAGTAAACATGCATGGTTACGGTGGGATTTTAAAAGCAGATGTGACCTTTCCGACCAACAGTTATTTGGCCTCCCTGGCCAGTGTTTAATCCTCAGGTGCAGCGTTTTATTTATTTTTACCTTGACTTCTGAGATCTACAGTATTAGGTCTCCCTTTCACTGAAATAATCTGGTAAAACCTGATTGAAAGGATGTTTATCGTTGATGTGAACCCTTGTTTGGACTTCCAGTGCTTTAAAAATGGTTGTTTCCTGTGGGAAAATGGTGCTAACGCTTACAAAAAACTATTTTTTGTTCAGTAATGGGCATGAGTTGGCTAATGCTTACTGGTTATTGTAGTCTAAAAACCAAACAATTAAAAAAGGAAAACAAAACCTTTTGCTTTGCAATAGCAGTGTATTTTCAGGTTGAAATTATTTGATAGAAGGTTGAGAGCACTTAGTTTACACCATCAGGCTACATAGCAAACATAACATAAAACAGAACCAAAAATATATTGATTAATGAAAAAAGCTAGATGTACTATTAGTGCATAGGTCTAGGGGAGAAAATCCAGCTGAGAATGAAAAATGAAACTTTATCATGGGACTCTAAGCATAGGAATTAGCTTGGAATGTTTTTTTATATTTAAAAATACACATTGCATTAGACTGAGAACTCTTCCTATGATCTTTGAGCATCAGTATTGCATGTTACACTTTGAACCATTCATTCTCAAGCTACTAGAATACAGGTTTCTACTAGTTTTTCTGAGTGTAAATCGTTCATGCAAAATGTTTCTAATTTAAATTTTCTGCAAAAAGGAGATATGAATTAGAAAACATGTTTTGGTCTTACTTGCAAAATCTGTTTTTTAAAAAGTAATTGACTATATTTCAGTACTAGTTGTATTTTTTACTTTGAAAATTCTTAAATTTCACTGCTCAACTTTGTGATTTTAAGGGTTTACGTTAGGCATTCTTAACTTCATGCATGTGCTTCAGAGAGTCCTAGAAACCTCAGAAATCATGCGTATACAAGCATACCTTAGAGATATTGCAGGTTGGGTTCTAGACCACAGTCCTGAAGCCAATATTAATTTTTTTTGCTGGTAAAGGGTCTTGCCTTCAATTTGTTAAAAAAAAAAAAAAAAAAAGCAACAGCTGTGAAGCACAATAAAGTGCAATGAAACTAGGTATGCCTGTGTATGAATTTTTTCTTGATAAATTGTCCTTGGAATCATCACATACTCTACAAAAGATTACGAACTATTGGATGTCTAATTAAAGAATAAATTTCCTGTATTTGGAAAGTTAAAATTCTTAGGATTAAATTTGATAATTTATATCCTTCCAAGTTATATCTAAGACAGGTTATCGAGAATTCGGCACATAGAAATCGTTTTTCATGCATTCTTATAGAATCTTTAGGAAAATGTTAATCCTGTTTTCAGATGCACAAATAGATCTTTAGAGACACTTATCCAGTCATACAGCTGCTGGTGAGCCAATATTTGAACCCAGACTGTCTAAAGCCAGAGCCAGCACTCCTAATAAGAAAGGCTATACTAGACTTTGATAGCATTTGCTTGATGTTAAAATGAGTAACTGGTGTTTTGTTAAAATCGAAAAGTGGATCTGAGATGTTTAAAACATGCAATATCGTGGAATTTTAGAGTCACTGACTCTTGAGTAGGAAGAGACCTTAGTGGTACTTACCTTTCTTAATGATACTAGTCTGAAATCATAGCCAAAGTAGGGCCATTTCTATAGCCCCTCTAATCAATCACTTCATTTCCTTTTTTTGACATTTTAAATCTTTTTCTATTTATGTGAGTAAAATCTGCCTTTCTGATAGTTCCACTGAGAAGTTCCAGTTTCCCTTTTGTATATATGATGCATTTATCATCCAGAAAAGAAATGAGATAAATGGCTCCTCTCGTTATTTTGTAGTCAGGTTTATTGAAATATAATTTACATGCAGTAAAAGTTTTGACAAATGTATACAATTGGATAAACACCATCCAATCTAGATATAAAACATGTTCGTCACACCACAATTTCTTATGTCACTTTGTAGTCAGTCTTCTTCCTCTACCTGCAGCCCCTTGCAACTGTTAACTAATGTCCCTATAGTTTTGCCTTTTCTAGAATATCATATAAATGAAATCATACAATATATAGTATTTTTTGTCTTCTTTCACTTAGCATAATGCTTTTGATATTCATTAAGTTGTTGCGTGTATCAATAGTTTATTTGGTGGTATGCTGATAAATATTGTAGCAGCCTGCTCTCCAAAGGGGAACAATAATCCCTGGTTTGTAGCATTTGCTGATTATTGCAGCGTAAGTACTCTAATCGTGGCCTGTATTAAGCTACCTAAACCAGCTGGCAAAATTCCTATCAATTTAACTGGGTTCGCACCAGCTGGTACTAGCCCACTTTAGCACACCATTGAGTGTGTTCCTTTATATTGTTGAGTAGCATTCCATTATAACGACGTTCCACAATTTGTTCATCTGTTCATGAGTTGGACATTTGACTTGTCCCGAGTTTTGGTCAATTATGTACAGGTGTTTGTGAGGGACAAATGTTTTCAGTTTTCTTGGGTCGTACCTAGGAGTGGGACACTGGTTCCTATGATAAGTATATATTCATTAATGTCGATAACTTTATATTGAATTGCCAAATTGTTTTCCAAAATGACTGTATACTGTTTTGCATTCAAAAATTTCCAAAATCTGTATACTGTTTTGCATGCCTGCCAGTAGCAATGTAAGAGAATTTCAGTTCTGCATCCTTATTAGCACTTAGTATCTCCAGTTATTAAAATTTTAGCCATTATATGTGTAGTGATTTCCTTTAACGTTTTTGACTTCTTAATATTTATTTTCAGTAGAATATGAACCACTACAAAGTTTATGACAGACATTGCTAAATAACTTTTTTGACTTGGTCATCAGTCATGGTCTCACTATGAAGGCTATAGCACTTAAAGGATGTTTCTTGAGTTTCTTATTTTGCATTTGTCTTTTGTGTTATTAAGATTGCTTTTTTTGTTGTTGTTAGAATTGCTTTTTTAAAAGTAATCATTAAGGAATTCTAATACTTAACTGCTAACATTTCTTTAATGTGGCTTTTTTAAGCTACCTTCTTTAAGAAAAGTTTAGAATTAAAAAAATTCTCAAATTATAAAGCACTTTTTCAACTTTTACTACTTAGCTCTAGATTCACATATCCAACTGCCGGTTTAGACATAGTCACTGAGATGTTCCTTTGGTATGTTAACCTCAACATGTCCAAACCTTAACTCGTAATCTTTCCCCCGAAATGTCTTCCATCCTCCTGTCCTCTCAATTTGAATAGATGCCGTTGTCATGTACTCTGTCACTTAGATGGAAACTTGCCACTCATCTTGCACTCCTCAGTTTTCCTCAGTTTCCACATATCGTTAAACATCAGGTCCAATTACTTTTATCTTCTAAATAGTTTTCCTATTCAACCCCCTGCTCCTCAAAGGCTTTATTCGGATCCATATTTTCTGCAGAAGTAGTATAGTGGTCTTCTAAATGCTGTCTTTCTCATCAGCTCCCCTCATACCCTTTCTAGAATGAATTTTTTTGTTTGATTTTGAAAAATATAAAATGGTGATCGTTCCAATATGCATTTTTTTCCTCCTAAAATCTTTTAATAGATCCTAAGTCATTACCGAAGAGCCATTAAAGCATGGACTCCTAGTCTATACACAGCTCTGTATGACTGGCTCCAGCCTCTCCAGTCTTATCTGACAGTGTTCTTTTTTTTTTCATTTTTTAGATTTGAGTGTGTGCTATCTACTCTGCTCAATGCTAGGTGATGGAATTATATCAAGGAGATTAAATTCTAGTGGGGCGGGGGTTAGACAGATAACAATTATATATATTGTCAGTTGGTAAGAAACAAGGCTGGGTAAGGGAGTTAAGGGTATACTAGGGTCCTGAGGTGTGGGTGGGGTTGCCATTTATAGAGGCAAACCTTAACTCATAACTTCTCTGTGAGAAGGCCTCTCTGGTAAGGTGACTTTTGAGCAGAGACTTGGTGTTTGAGGGAGTGAAAGTTTTAGATCTGAGAGAAGAGCAGGTGCTGAGGCCAGAAGGAGGAGAGTGCTTGACCTGTTCAGAGAACAGCAAGGGGTTGGCTGGAGGGAGGGGAGAGCTGAGATCACAGTGGTGGAGGGTCTGCAGAGCCTGGAGATCAGTGTAAGGACTTTGACTTCTCAGCTTGGTGAGCTTGAGCCTAGAGTGTGTTCCAGGCATGGACAGAGATGCATTTCTGGCTCCTACTTGAAGTTCCTGAAGTACGCCATATGCCACCCTCACCTGCTTTCCTTCTAACTGGAATAGTGCTTAGTTTATCCCCGCCCCTGTGTTCCCTTAGCACCTTTTTGTAGTACCTATACTTAATAGCTGTTCTATTGTTTTGTCTCCCCAGAGTGAACGTCAAGATTTTTTTTTTAACCTTTGAATTCCTATTTCATTGAATTAATATCTGTCGAATTACAGAATTGCTGAAAATGGGATTAATCATTGAAAACTGGGTAATGACTGCTAGCTCACATGAGTGTGCATTCTGTTTTGCTGACCAGTGTACCTTTAGTGCCAGGGCAATGAGCTGTATGTAATAGGTGCTCAGTAAATACTTGGTGACTGATCGAGTGCACGTCCACATGCTGGCCTCTGGCTCTTTCTTCTGTCTCCCTTAGACCCATGAGTAAGCGTCCCCCAAATCTCTTAACATGTTTCCCGGTGGCCTTGTCCTTCCTCTAATCACATGCTCAAGAAATCTCAAGTACTTTGGAAATTCATCGATTAATGAATTCATTATAAACATATGTAATAATAAAGAAATGTAGAGAACTTCTCTCCAAGCCAAATAGATAGGATTCAGTGCACAGTGTTTTGGCTCATTCACACTTCTGTTTTCCTTTCTTTGGTGGGAATTTTTTGAGGTTACTTTATTACTAGCCCCCCTGAATCTTTAATAAACAAGGTGTTGATAGGTCTAGAAAATCACTTCTATAAACAACTCAATAGGAGCCCTGCAGAGTGTAAAAAGTCTAGTACAAGAAATAAGGTCAACAGTATTTCTTAACTGTGTTTCATTTGATTAAACAAGCAATTACAGTTGGTTTATTGACCTGACTGTATCAGTGCAGACCTTTGGGTGTTTTTGTGCTCACCACTGAGTCTAGAAATGTCAGGCTCCAGCACAGACGCTTCAACCCCAGAACACTAGGTATCATCTTAAGCCATTCTGAGTGCCTCAGTCCTTACATCTCAGGCTTCCATGTCCTGTCCACCCGCCACCCTCGCTCCGCAAGTACCTGCATGATTTTGAGCCTGGTGGGGCAGGTCATTGGAAGATCCTAAATATTGTATGTACAGAAGCTGTAAGACTTAAGGCAGATATTTAAAGTAATGTCTCCAGTGATATGCCATTTTCCCTCCATTTTTGGTTAACCAAAAATTATTGTGTGCAGTAGACTGTCTTATGTATAATAGATTATAAATACTAGATTATTGATCTTCCACAGTGTTGTAATCCATTGTGACAAGTCTAGTGATGATATGCCCTGTAGTATTGTTAGTATATAAAACACTTTGTATATATTAGCCCACTTAATGTGGGTACTATTTGTATTTTGACCAACTACTTTGTAATTTCACTAAGTGCTGAGTTTTTAATTTTATTTAGGATATGTGTTTTTTTTTATTGTTGCTATTCGAATGCGTTATTGGCTTTGGTTTTATTTCTCTAACAGAATGGTTTTACTATTTGTACACTGGTTTTCTTAAGTCAGGGAAAATTTTTAATGACTTAGATTTAAATTTTTTCCCATAAAGTTAAAAAAAAAATTTTTGCCACCAGTTTCTATTTGTATATACTATATTAATATATGACTTGGAACAATGTTAATGCATCTAGTTATTTTAAACTTAATATATCATTGTTTTGTGATGTTCCACAAAAGAGCACAATAGCAGATACTTTTAAGCTTTGAGAAAACTGAATCACTAATAGTCAAGAGCTACTGTAATTATTTATTTTGGTGAGCTTGCAAGTTGAGATTAGTAACTTTAAATCGACTAGATATATGTGAAGCCATGGTCGATTTAAAGTACTACTATTTTGGGGTTTAGAAGACTGGTTGGAGATTTTTTTTTTTTTTTCAACTAAGTACAGTTGTTTGAGTCTTTTGTGTTTGGCCTAATCTCTTTAAAGTATTCATTATTACTACTTGTAAAAGATAAGTGCTTATTTATAATGGCACTTTAGAGGCCCAGAAATTAAGAGATGTGAATTCTTGTTCTATTTTGCTGCTAGAGAGCTCTGTTACTTTGAGCAGGTCACCTATCCTATGTGGCCTCTGGTTCTTTATCTGTTGACAGTCCTTTCCACTCCAAGACCCTTAGGTAATAGAGATAATTGAATTCTGAGGCTAATTCTTTTAGCTTTCCTTAGTTTCTTAAGCCCTTGGTACCTATGTTGTGAGAGGGAGCATGGTACAGGTGATTTTTAACATGTGTAATAGGTAACACTTGATGAATCTGCTACATTTTTAATACCAGGTCCAGCTTCTTCCTAGCTTGTTTCCCTCTGTTCTCCAGCCAGTATGGACTTAAAGGATGCCAATTAATTTAACATTAGCCTAAGAAAAATAGGAATCTGTTACATAGACATTATCTGATATTGAAAAGTCATGCCAAAATTATTTTGTATTATCTGCTGTTTTCTTTAGACAAACAATTTGTCTGCAGAGAACCTTGTAGGTTTATTGCCTTGCTCTAAGTAAAGCATCCACACACATAAATTCTGCCCTATAAATTGCATTACTTAGGACATGATTAATTATTATATATGGGACTGAACACTTTAAAAAGAATCCCACAAGTATCTTCTCAAAATATCCCAATATCTTAGTACATTTTTAGTGTTTGTGTTGAGAAAAGCAACGTATTTATTTGTTTTAATTTCTCTAACATTTATTCAAATTGCATTACCTTACATATATTTTTAAATTTTGAAGTAATTATAAACTCACAGGAAGTTGCAAAAATTACTGGTAGTGTCCCATGTACCTGTCACCCAATGGTGACATCTTATATAACTGTAATACCGTACTGACTTGTATTTTATTGCTAAAAGCATAATGATCATGTTCATTTTGAAAAATGTTGACAGAAGAATGTTGGTATATTTGTTTTCGGAGAGTGGAAGAGGTTAGCGTATACAGATTCAGATTCCGTGTCTTGTTTCCATAGGCAGCAAACCAAGGGTATGTTTTCCTTCACCTCCTATAGAAGGGTGACAGGTAATTAGGCAATGGCTGATCATTTTCCATCAGGTAGTTAATTCATAGACTTAGATATATTCATGTAAAATTTCAGTTACGTGGCATTCTTAATTCCTCTTTGCTGGGACGTCTTTATTTAATCACTGCAATATTCACTTACTGGGAACTTTCATTCTTAATAGGATATAAAGAAAGAAATGTTGGCAGTTAGCCAAGGGATATTTATTAAGTACCTGCTATCACTGTGTTGAATATAGAGGAGATTTTGGAAAAGTAGAAGGGATGTTAATAGTGTAGTTGAATAAACAGCTGTAGAACATTACTACATGTTACATAATGTATTTCATTAAATTTTATTCTCTACGCATGTACATAAGCATGTAATTGGCCTTCAGTAAGCATTGAGTGAACGAGTCTACGTAAGTAATAGTATATTGTCAGAAAATTGTATCTTAAGAAAATAAGTGTTTACTGTCACTCCTGGGAATTCTAAAACTATTCATTATTGAGTGAGAGAATGATAATAATGTTTTATTATGTTTCTTTATTCTCTTTGCCCTAGAAAACCCTCAGTAAATTAATCAGATTTCCTTGATTAAAGGCTGGCCTTTCTGACTCTAAAGCCCAACTTTTTTCTCTATGGCACATTGCTCATTAAAACATAGTATTAGGTGATTTAGATGATAAATACCATAGTTAAACAAGAATGAAATAAAAATAAACTATATCAATTATTTTTAGGAAAATCGTGTAGATTGCCTGATAATTTTGTTTAGCTTGATTTATTTATTTAATGGCGAATGATTAAATTAGATCAAGTATAATGGATTAAACTGGCTCTGGGAACCAAGTTTTTATTTCCTCAAATGGCGATACACTGTGAATAGACTCTAAAATCATGCCATAATGTGAATTAATAATTCTACAATTATTTTTCCTAAACTATTTATTTAATATTTTATGGTGTGCTGTGCTGGATACTATAGGAGCTACGTGGATAATTCTGTTCTCAATCACTTTATAATATAGTGGAGATAAGATAGATGTATACATAATCAAACAGTATGTGATTACTCTGTCTGAGAGGTATAGAAGTCCTGTGGACATTTAGTAAGTAGAAAGATTACTTTTAGATGAAATGATTAGGGGAAGCCCAAGATGTTTGATCTGAATATCAGGGGTAGTGATAGAATTTTCTTGGTAAAAACTATGAAATTTACTTATATAAGAAATATGGAAAATTATAAAATCAGTTGATTTCACCATCAATGAATCAGATGAGGTTTCTTGGGGAAAAAAGTAAGTTTGAAAATATTATTTAAGTAATGAAGATAAGGATTAGAAATAAAGTAAAACCCTTAGGAAAAAAACATTTTTAACATGAAAACCTTACTTTTGCACTTGAAGCATTTTTATAACTAGGTCACCATGAAAACTGAACTAACCTCCCTAGCATTCTTTTTAAAGATAATTTGATCTTTTGGGTCAATGACAGATGTGCTTTATATATTTCATTTCATTTGCTAAGTCCAGAGACAAATTAGATGAGTTATCTCTGTGGTCAAGATGAAAACTAATTTATTGCTGTTTTATTATTTCTTAAATTCCAGTGTTTAAAATATTTCTATTATCTCTGAGGGAAATAGCATTGAAAAACTTGACATTGTGAAGTTCAGCATTGCTAAGAGGTAGTTTGGTGGCTTAAAGAAGATGCTGGAGAAAGAAAGGAAAGGATAGTGTGGCGATGGCAACACAATGAGGGAAAAAGAAGAAAAAAATGAGAGTTCTTTGTAAAAGGGAATTAATTGTTCTACCCTGTGTAATTCAGTCTAGCGATGTTGACCTGTACCTAGTCAAAACTCAGGCATTTCTGAAAGCTAGTTTCTTCATTAAACCTATATAAAGAGTTTGCCTTAGTTATACAATAAATATTAATGAAAAATGGTATCATAACATGGATTTGTGTTCTCCACCTCCTTTTCCACAGAGACCTAGATTTAAATCTGAGTCACCAGAGTAAATAAGTTCAGTGATTCCCAGCTTGTGTTAGGTTGCATAACCACCACAGGGGTTGGCATAGGTGTTTATGCTTTCAGGAGGGGATGGGGAAGCAGGATAAGACATAGCAGCTGCTGAAAAGGCATTAAGGCCACCATTACTACCGATATGCACTTGTGTGGCTGGGGCAGGGTTGGGGGAAAATGTGCAAAAGAGTCTGAGATGATAATACTAATGATCTTTGTTCATAGCCTGGAGAAAAGCAGTGGTTTTTCTTTTTGTTTTGCTTTTAAGAAAGCTTATTCTTTTGTTCTCTTTATGGATTTTCATGTACTTTGAATTTTCTCAGCCTAATACTTTAATAAAAAATGAGCCACTTTTTGACTGTTGCTTGCCAGTGTTGAAAGATCTTTAAAAGGATCCTCATATTCCAGCCTTTTTCTTTTTCCTCTGCTTGTTGATATACACTTTAGCACAGAGTTTAATAGTTGCTTTGCATATCCTAATGTCACCTGACAGAGCATCATTCCAGTCCAATGAAGATCTGTTCGGCAAGCACTATTTTAAGGGAAGAAGACTGGTTGCATTCCTGTACCTAATTGTTACCCTGGTGTTGTTATTTAACATCCAGCATGATTATGATATTAATCACACCCGCATGTGCTTTTGTCAGTTAAAGTTTAGAAATGCTCTTATATAGCTTGTTAGCTACATTGATTTTGGTATTTTTAGTTTTTGTCTCATTCTTCTAAGTAGCAGAGATAAGTACTATGCACAGATTTTGAGTTAGACTTTTATATCTGTTATCATTAAGAGATCAATAAAAAAGTCCTATTTTTACTTAAAAAAAACTTTTAAGATGGAAAAGTGACTAGTAAAGAATGCTGTGGCTTATTGGAGTTATATTTAAAATGAAATTTCATTATTTTTCCATCCAATCTCAATCTGTTTTCTTCCACTCACTATAACATCTCTATGAATAGCAATTTAGAAGCTAAATAAATTGGCTAGTAACTCATTCCCAAATGCCTGAAAGAGAGAAGGCCTACTGAAATAAACAAGTAGTAAAATGGATTTTTAGAAGTTAAATTTAAATGTAGTGTTAGATTAAGGGAAAGAATTATAGTAATAAAATTAGAAGAGAGGAAAGTAATCACCTGGTGAAAGGGTAAGAGCAAATGAAATTAATCTGTGATATGAGATGCATTTTGCATTGTGTTTATTGATCAGTAGGGAGTTATCTTTGGGGAAAGGAATGTAGAACTCACATCACACTTGGTTTTCTTTTAGAAAGGTCTTCCCTGGCAGTTGTCATTCCATGATGAGTATATTGCAGTATAAGCTGAGTACATTTGACACTTCCTTACTAGCTATCTGCATCCCGGATTTCTTTTTTTCATTCATTAAGAGTTTCTACTTTGTGTGTTGAAATATTAAACTAAGATACTAATGTTCCTTTCACAGAGCTAGTAAATTATTTTAACTTATGAACAGGCAATTAAATAATGTGGTAACAACATCTCTTTTAAGGTTTCATTGGCTTTCCTCCCTAGCCCCAGTATTTGGAGTTCCTTATTATCCCTTGTACTTGTTTTTACTATAGCTCTCTTGGATTATGAGGGACTTGAGATGAATACACACATACTTTTTGTCTATAATCTTGGGCTGCTTTGCAGTTTTTGTTTATATCCATGATGATCTCATTCGTAGCTTGATCTTTAGGAAACAAGGTAGAGAAATCCAGGAAAGGACAACTTTTGTAAAGGTTTATTATTAATAACAAAGCTAGATTTTGGAATAAATGCTGGGAATTCTATTTTTTGGCACTAAGTGGAATTAGAAATTTAATTGTTTCATAAAGAAGAATTCAGCATTGATCAAAAGAGATACTAGTTTATATGATTAGATAGATACACTGTTGGAATGCTCTGATGTACCTTATCTGTTTTTGTGTCAAATTACAGCTAGAACTTGTGGGAATGAAATGGTCGTTTCTATATGCTATAATAGAATACGTTTACAAAATGTAACGTCATTTTCTCTACTTTAAAAATGATAATCTGGTGATTTAAAAAAAGTTTGGCATGTACGTGTCCAGGAATATTATGTTATTTTAATATTATTATATTAAAATGTTTCCAATTCATACTATTTAGAAAATACTTTTATTTAATTACTTTGTGTCTAAATTCTTTAAGTTTGCTTACTTTTATTATTTCTCAAAAATTGAGAGTTTCGATATATTTGTGATATGACAGAGAAGGCCAAGTTTTAGAGTAAGGCAGAGGTTACCATTATGTAGGACAGACTAGAATGAGTCCATACTTAGAAATAGTGCTGCACGTTCGAGCTAATCGCACCTAAACAACAGATGTCAAGAGTAGAACAGCCAGAGAGCCATCCATGTAGCCTATTGTTAATGGGAATTCAAGGTAAAGAAGCACATGAAATCTTGAGCTGGGGGGGAGGAGAATGAGAATTAATGAGTTGTGTGCGTGTGTGTGTGTGTGTGTGTGTGTGTGTATTTTTTTTTTTATGAGTCGTGGCCAGAGAATTCTTTCTGTGGGTACCGAATTCTAGATAATGGCCTGATACCAGTCCTTGGGATTGGGACTGGGAGTCGAAAACAGGCATCGCAGTCCTGGTACAAGACAAAGCAGGCACTATACTGGAAACCTCCAAAAGTCTCAAAACGGAAGTTTAGTTATAATTACTGAGGTATAAACAGGGCTAGAACAGCAGAGGGAGTAGGAGTAGAACAGAGTGGGTATCAGAGCTAGCTAGGAACCGTACCTTATCTAACCTGGGTTGTAAAGGCTGAGTGAAGTAATGTTAATGGAACTTGATCTGGAGTCGAAGATTGGGGCTGAGACTCCTTAAATACCTCTTGTCACAAATCCACATTGGTGATCTAGGATTTAAGTGGTAGGAGAAGCAAGGTACGTGGAGAGCAGAAACATTCTTTAGATATACTACTAAGTGTCTTCTAAGGAAAACATTCATTTCCATCGTTAATCAGTAATTGTGTTGTTTGCTTCATTGGCACTGGTGTGGCATCACGAGATGCGGAGGATTGCTGATGCCTTAACGTCTTAACAGGAAACTGCTGCTAAAATGAACAAACTGTAGCTTTGGAGTAAATATGCTTTCTTGCAAAATAGGATGTGAAAATGCATGTTAGGCACGAGGGTTCTAATGTCACAATTCTCAAGGCAAAAGCACACAATGTTTAGTTTTTGAGTGGGGTAAGAGGAAGCAACAAAAATGTATGAATATGATAATTTGACGTAAAAATGAGAACCTTCCACACCTTTTGTACTTCCTAGAAGAAGTCATATTAACATTTTTTGGGTTGCAGTTAGCTAATACTAGCTTATGGGGTGACAAAAGGCATTTATGGAACTAGTACTGGAAATTGAATGATGACTTGAACAAATCGGGCTTGAAACCAGAAGAGCTCTAGGGATCTCATCAGTACCTTCTTTCTAGACCCCCACCATTAAAGTGACTTTGCTCTAAATATTTAATGTCTCTGCCTTGCCTTTTCAATTGTTGTATTCCAGCAGGAAAGGATGATATTAGCCCTGTTCAAATCAGGTATCTGTCTACCAGAGCCAGCAGGCCCAAGGTGGTGATGTATAGTTACAACTCTGGGCATCTACTCTTGTGTGCTGGGGGCCATTCCCAAAAGAGAAATCAAAGCTTGGTAGCCCTCCAGGAGGTATCTAGAATAGTCCACCCTTTCATAGTTTAACTGCCCCTTTCTTTTTCTCTTTTTTTCCTCTCACTTTTCTCCCCACTTACATAAAGGTAGAAATAATCCTGCTATGCCCTCTATTGATGCACTTTTTCTAGGAGACAAAATTTAAATGCAAGCTGAGGTATTACATCAGGAGGTATAGTGCCTTAGGGCTATTGATTCTGGGTGATATGCTGCCCCTCATTTCACTGTGATTCTTTCTTGATATTTTACAACCTAAATTTAACTCCTGCTAACTTGCCATCAGCATGGTTGGGGAAAAGGGAAAAGAAGTAAAAAGAAAAGGCATTTAAAGAGAAAGATGGGGGGTGCTCATTATATACCAGTGACTAGTAAGGAAATAAATGGCTGCTACAATCCTTAGTTTTGCATCAGTGCACAAACCCTAACCTGTTTCACTTCAGATTTCATATTTCTGTTACCTTTTGCTGGTATCTTTGCTTATCAGGATTCTGTTCCTAACAAGCTGAGCCAGTCTTTCCTTCTTGAAAGGGTCTGAGTTCCTAGTAGTTCGAACTGTATGGAATGGTGGTGGTCTTCCACTAACCTTGACGCTGTGCACAGTACTACCAGAAGATACTCCAGGTGATTCCCCTGAGTTCTTCTCATGGTCTTCCCAGCCCCTAAAGGTATAGTAACAGCTTTTCTTTTCCTTGATAGTCTTTCTTCTTGTTTGTCTTTCTACTGTCGTAAGGAAATCAAATCGAACACCATGAATTCAGCTTCCAATAGAATGAAACAGTTATTTTTTTCTCCCGGTATAGGTATTTTCTCCTTGGGTATGAAAATTTGTAGATCAGCAGATTCCAGAGTTCTTGAGACAAGAAACAAAACTGTAAGAGTGGAAAAGATACCACTATCATTGTTTGGTTCCCACATCCAGTGTATTCTGGAGGTGGGAGACATCCTATGTTGGTTAGTGGTTCAGAATCTATTTGATATCCTGCAGGACAGCATGTGAATTTAATATTTGCCAGCAGAGGCAAATAAAGAATTAGTGTCTCATAATGAGGACCAGCCATCACCGTTTCTGTAACACAAAGGGCTTGATGTAATTTGCCAAGAGGTAGTACCTATGAGAGACTCAGGCAAATGGGTTCTCAACAGTAGTGGCAGTGAAATCAGTCTGAGTGAGTCCATGCAATTGATCCCTTGCATACCTGCTTTTCCTGCCACCTGGTTGTTTTCATGAACCTACTGAGTAAGGAAGGACCAGGTTGGCTGGAGAAGGAGTCTGACTTGATTTGTGATGTGGGTCATCTTATCAACCCGATTATTAAAGAGGCTTTATATTTTGATTCGTTTGCTTTGGCAGTGGCAGGATTCTGGTGAACACCTGAGAGGAATTTTTTTAGGTTGTATTGCCCGGTTGTGAGAGATTCAAATAGCCATTCCCTAAATCTCCCTCTCATTTATCCTCTGCTCTTTCATGGCACAGAAAAAATAAGGATGTAGGCTCTCTGGTCACTCCAAGAAGTATCTACTACAGAAGTAATAATACATTCTGTAAGTTCCCAAACCTTAAGCAAGATTTTAAGCCTCATTCAATGACTATATTTAAAATTTTATTTTTGTCTTACTTGACGTAGCTCTTTTCCCTTTTTTGATTTCATGCTTTATAGTTCCTCAGCTTTGTAAACTCCATTTAAGATTTTTTTAGGTTTTGGTTTATCGAATTCTAAAATGCCATATATGCTGTTTATGAAGGCATCTATGTGTGTATTTATGTACACACATATACACACATATATATACACACATATATACTCAGCATAGAAAATATCTGAAAAAGTGCATACCAGACTGTGAACAGTACACTACTTAGAAAGATACAAATACATAGATCCTCAACATCACTAGTCATCAAAATGCAAATTAAAACCATAGAGTGATGCTACTACACACCCACCAAAATGGCTGAAAATGAAGTCCGACAATGTTAAATTTGGTGAGGATGTGGAACAACTAGGCATTTCCTTTTGTCATATGTTGCTGGTGAAAAGATATAGCCACTTCAGCAAAGAGTGGTTAGTTTCTTCTAAAAGTTAACATATTTCTTATGAACTATAAATTTTATTCCTAGGTATATATACCCAAGAGAAGTGAAAGCATGTGTCCATAGAAAGTCTGATGTTCCTAGCAGTATTATTCAACATTTGCTTTTCATGAATAATTAATGATATTGAGCATTTATGTGCTTTACTTGATATCTGTATCTTCTTTTTTAAATTGTTTTGCTCTTTTTAAAATGAGATTGCTTATTTTATTATTGAGTTATAAGAGTTTTTTTTATATGTTTTGGATATGCCAGTTTTTTATTTAGTGTGTATTTTACAAATACTTTCTCCCAGTTTGTGGCTTCTTTTCATTTGTAAAGGTGTCTTTTGAAGAGCAGAAAATAATTTTGATAAAATCCAGTTTGTCAGTTTTTGTCTTGTATGTCTTGTGCTGTATATCTCATCAGAGAATTCTTTGCCTAATCCAAAGTTGCAATAATTTTGTACCGTTTTCTTCTAGAAGTTTTATAATTTTTGGTTTTACATTTAAGCCTGTGGTCCATGTTGAGTTAAATTTTGTATGTGACATGGTATATGGGTTGGTTGAAATTCTTTTGTTTGCATGTAGATATCCAAATGTCCTGATACCATTTGGTGAAAATTTTTCCTTTCTCCATTGAGTTACTTGACATCTTTGTCAAAAATCATTTGACCATATTGATTTAAATCACTGATTTATTGCAGTTTTATAAAGTCTGTAAATCAGGTAGTATGAGCCTCCAGCTTTGTTCTATTTCAAAATTGTTTTGGCTTTTCCCTGTAAATTTTAATATCATCCTATCAGTTTCCAAAACAAAGTCTACTAGAAGTTTGATTGATATCACATTGAATCTATAGATAAATTTGAAGAGACGTGACATATATCTTAACTATGTTGGGTCTCTCAATTTGTGTGTATGGTATATCTCCTCATTTACTCAGATCGTCTTTGATTTTATCTCATCAATGTTTTTGGAGTTTTCAGAATATATATCTTGCACACAGTTTGTTAAATTTATCCCAAAGCATTTTCATGGTTTTTTTTGGATGCTATTATAAACAGCATTTTATATTTATATAAATATATATGTGTTTGTATATATACATGTTTATAGATATATGTTTATATATGTAGTTGTTGACATGTAGAAACACGATTGATTTTCGTGTATTGAACTTTGTATACTATAACCTTGCTAAATTCCTTTATAAAATCTAGTAGGGTTTTTTGTAGATTCTTTAGGGTTTTCTGTATAGGCAATTGTGTCCCTGAAATAAAGACAGTCTTATTTCTTTCATTGTAATGTATGCTTTTTATTTGTTTTCATATCTTATTGCACTGGCTAGGACTTCTAGTATAATGTTAAAGACAGAAAACATTCGGTCTTGTCTACAGCCATGCCGCCCTGAACAAGCCCAATCCTCTCTGATCTCAGAAGCTAAGCAGGGTCGGGTCTGGTTTAGTACTTGGATGGGAGACCACCTACGAAGACCAGATGCTGTAGGCGTAAAAAATAAACATAAGGGATTGTAAACTGACAAGGTCCTTGCAATCTGTGAGGTCAACCAAAGGTCGCCTCGCCTAACAACAACAAAACATTTGGTCTTTTGCCATTAAATGTGATGTTAGCTGCATTTATTTTAAAGATGCCATTTATCAGGTTAGGTTTTATTCTATTCCAAGTTTACTAAGAGTTTTTTAAATCATGAATAGGTGTTGAATTTTGTCAAATGCTTTTTCATATCTATTGAGGTTATCATACAATTTTTCTTTTTTATTCTGTCGATATGATCAGTTTTTTTCATGTTAAACCAGCCTTGTATTTCCGAGATAAACTACACTCGATCATGATGTAGTATCTCTTTTATATATTGCAAATTTGGCTTGCTAATATTTTGTTTAAAATTTTTGTATTTGTGTCCACAAAGTATATTGGGTTTCTTGTCTTGTAATGTCTTTGTCTGGTTTTGGTATAAGATAATGCTGGTCTAGTGTAAAATGCTTTGGGAAGAGCTTCCTCCAATCTGGATTGAGCTGGTTTGTATAAACAAGCAGATATAGACTGCTACGTATTGTGTAAAAAAGGGAGGGGAGGAATAAAACAAGTATCTGATTAACTTTACAAAAAGGAGCTGGGGGGGGACTTAATGGAACCAAAAGTTTATGAACGGGAATGGAACTTCTCAAAGTACACTTTTTCATACAGTTTTGACTTTTCAAAGCACGTTATTGTCCATATTCAGAATAAGGATGGGAATGGAGAAAATCCTAATCCACTGAAACAATGAACCAGATTATATTTAAATTAGTACTATACCTACATTGAAGGGGAAGGAAGAATGAACCTAAGTAATTTATTGACACAGTTTTTGACTATTTACCCTCATCTGGAGGTGAGAGGGAGGGGTTGCAAACAAATCCTGAACTCTTTGTAGTAGAGTTTATTTTTTTGTAGTGATGTGGACAGAGCAACTCTGGGTCATTTGTGTATTAGGAATTGAATAAATACTTTAGGTTGTTAGAGCCAGGGCTTGTGGAAGGAGGGATATGCAAATATGGAATGGGGGAAGGCAAAAATGAATCTTGTGGGTATGGATTGCAGTAGAAGGTATCAGTGTGAATATATTATTTTTGAAATTAGTTTGTATATGTATGTGTACATGTATATATGCACACATGTATGTGTATGAACATGTATGTATGTTCTATCAAACAAAAAGGCTAAGAAGCAAAGAGCAGCGAACACACCTAACTCCCAAATTCTGGTCTCTAATGCTGTTCCCCAACACAAAGGAACTGGAGTTCCTCAAAGAGATGGCTGATTACAGGTCCGGATAGGATACACGTGAGGTGAACTTGTTTTTTTTTTTAATGCTATAAAATAAGAAAAAAAAAATTATTTATTTTAAATGCCTACGGCACCTGCTATTCCAAGGTGGTCTCCCATCCAAGTACTAACCAGGCCTGACTCTGCTTAACTTCCGAGATCAGACAAGATCGGGCACATTCAAGGTGGCATGGCCATAGACTTTTTTTGTTTTTTAATAAGGACGTGGCACAAGAAACCTGTTGGAATTCCTATTGGTGAAATCTGATATGGTAATTTGATTATTTAATAAGTATAATAATGAATTATGAACCATTAAAAATAGGAATTCATTATCCATAATGATAATAAACAAATAAATAGAGGAAGGAGGTCTCTTGCTTATAATAGAATTATGAGCTCTTGAGTTGGAAAATCATCATTTTGTAGCCATCATAGTAAAGATTAGACTGTAAGAATCATAACAAAATTGAGAAAAGTTATTGATGAGGAGCAGGATATTTCCATGGTTTTAAGATGTCTCCCCACACACTGCATATTATTTGCAAGGTGTAAAAGAGGAATTGCATGTTGGTGAAACCCAGCAACAACATAGGGCAGGTGGATACGACGTGACTCCAGATATGACACCTTGAAGTGATACATCGTCATCTATGTAGTATTGTGGCCAAGACTGTATAACCTGCATCTAACTATGAAGAAACAGCAGACGAATCTAACATGAAGAAAGTTCTACTTAATAAAAAGGGGAGGGAATCGTGTTCTTCAAAATCAGCCAATGTCATAAATGACAAAGAAAGGTTGTGGAAGTGGTCCAAATTAAAGAAGGCTTAAGAGACCTGATCCTAGACTGGATCCTGTACTGGATGGGGAAAAATACTCTTTTTGAATCACTTGAAAGAAAATTGGAATACGGATGGTAGGATAAATTAAAATATTTAACAGTATTCAAATTACTGAAGATAAGTCTACTATGGTTACATAAAAGAAATCTCTGTTCTTAGGAATTGGACATTAAAGCAAAGGAACAAAGGGCCATGCTATATATAATTTATCTTCAACTGGTTTAGAAGAAAAAGTATATGTGAATAGAAAGAAAGTGCAAGAGAGCACATGAACACATAATAAAACAATGGGGGTAACATTAACAGTTGGTGACTTTGGGTATAAGGGTAATTTTTGTATTCTTATATTTGCAACTCAAATATGTACTTGTTTCTTTCCAAACAAAGTGTTAACAAATAACTGCCCTTTATTTTTAGACTTTCCTTATTTATAAAGAACTTGGTTCTTTGTCTGGAACCAGTTTGGAATGAACATTTTTATAATATTTTCCTGTGTGTTGGTGGTGTGGCTCTGTAAAGCAGTCATTGTTGAATGTGACAGTAGTTAGCAAAAAATAAATGAGTCACTCTGTGGTTGACCAGAATCTAAAACCTAATTTGGGGAGGTGGGGTTAACTATTTATTATATTGATTTATTTAAGTTTATATATTTAAGCTGTACCATCTACTGAAGTCTTAGAGGTTATTGTCGTTACCTTTTATCTTTGAAGAACTATTAGAATGATTATTTTACTAAGAATCTAGCTGTTGTCCCCAAATTATTTAGATTATCTTGTTTTGTAAACTCAGAAAAATTGTCATTTTTAACCTCGAGAGTATTTGTTTATTCAAAAAATATTTATCGAATGATTACTATATGCCAGACCTTTTTCTAGGCATTGAAGATGTAGCACCAAACCAAACAAATGTTTTTTTGTGGGAGGACACAGACAAACAGGAATAGAAGTGAAATAAATGAGTATTAAGAACATTGGAGAAAAATCAGAGAAGTGGGTTAGGATGCTGGGAGCAGAATTGTTACCATTTTAAATAGAGTAGATAGGAAAAACTTAGCCTTGGAGATATTTAACAAAGATCTGAAGATAACGAGGGAGTAAGACATGCAGAGGTAATCATCCCTTGGAAAAGCACTTAGACAGAGAGAACAGCAAATGTAAAGGCTCTGAGGCAGGGGTACGCCTAGCCTGTATAAGGAACAGCGAAGGGTCAGAAGGAAATGAAGTGTGAAATAATGGGGTTATGTAGGTTCTTCGGTGCTATTTTAAAGATTTTGGCATTTACTCTGAGATGAAGAGCCATTGGGAGATTTGGGGCACAGATGTTACATTATATGATTTATGTAAGATTATCAGGATCACTAGCTGCTTTGATGAGAAAGAACTGAAATAAGACAAGGGTAGAAGTTGGGAGGCCAGTTGCTAAACTATGGGAAAAAATCCAAGTGAGAGATGATAGTTACTATTCTGGTCAAAGTCTCGATGTAGGTGATGAGAAGTGGTCAGATTCTGGATCTATTTTGTAGGCAGAGCCAATAGTATTTGCCCGATGGGTTAGAGAAGAGCCTAAATGCTTGAATTTTAGTGATCAATGAGAAGAGGAGAAACAAGCAAAAGAGGCTGAGAAGGAATGGTCAGTGAAATAGGATGAAACCAGGAGTCTTTGTTCTGGACGCCAGGTAAAGAATGTGTATCAGGGCTTGATGCCAAATGCTGCAGGTAGGTCAAGAAAGATGGAACTGACTGGCCCTTGGATTTAACGATATGTAGATAGTTGGTGACCTCCAAGTTTCAGTGGTATGGTGGGGAGTAAAAGTCTACTTAGTGTATGTTCAGTGTGAATTGAAGAATACTTGGAGACACAATATACAACACTTCTGTGACCTTTGCCGAAAAGGGAATCAAAGAAATTGGTCATAGCCTGGACAGGGTGAGTGGAGTGAAAAGGTTGTTGCTGTTTTCTAATGGTGAGAAATTCATATCTGCTCTCCCTCCCTCCCTTCCCCCGCCCCCCTCTTTCTTTCTCTCAAATGGTTTTGCTTTACTGGAAGGAGGAAATTAGGAAATTGATAATATAGGAGAGAGAAGCGGGACTTACTAGAGCATTGTCCTTAAATACTAGGGGCATAATGTCTACTATCAAAATAGAGGCATTAGTTAGACGCGATATGGTTCCAGAAAGTTCAAGCTGAGTAAAAGATAGTGGAAAGTATGGTTCTGGAAGTTCTTTTCCGATTGCTTTTATAGGAAGCAAGGCCAGAATATAGTGATTCAGATTTTATGTGGCTTTTGATTTTTTTCTTGTATGATGCTGTCGATTAGGTGGTCTGCCAGGATAGGAGGGTGTTAGCCCTGCTTGTTAATTTTTTCCCTCAGACATTTAGCTTCTTGTTACTCTTTAGTCTGTCTAGTTGTGTACACTTGGAAAGAGATTCCTGACTAAAACTCTTTGGGGGCTACCTGGAAAAGTTTTTTTCCTCATCCTCAACCCAAAAAGTATGATTTAAAGATACTTAGAATTTACCGAGCACAATTTTCACGTTAGGTATAAGAAAACCAACTTAAAGACATAGTTAGGCCATAAAGGTACAGCTGACTGTCTAGCCAAGTCTGGAATCCAGGTCTCTGTGGTGTTCTAATTTATATAATTTTGAAATTTAGTTTTCGTACCTATTTGCATATACATTCAGACTCACCCCTTTGACAATAAAACTTATCCTAAATTGGAAGCAACCAAAATACGAAATTAAAAAAATATAAAATGTTTAAAATAAGAACTCTGTCTAAATTGTGATTTAAATTGTGATTTATTTAAAACTGATACTTGAAATTATATTATATTGCAGTTAGAATATACCGAAATCATATCAAAGCATTTGCCCTTGACCGAATTCATATTAAAAGATTCTAAAACAGGATCAATTATATAATATTTTAGATTACTGATACTTTAAGACATCTGTAGATTGCATTAATTTACAAAAATGGGTTGAGAAAAACTTCGTTACTCTATCTTGCTGTTTTCAGTTCTGACTGGCCTCCTGCTGTTTCTGCTTCTGCTTTATCTCAATACTTGCCTCTACCTGGTAATTCAGAGTGGGTAAAACCACATAATCAGCATCTAAAATACATATAACTTTATGAAACAATAAGTAAAGGGCAAACAACTGAGGAGGAATTGAGCAAAAGATATGAATAGGTGTTTCGTAAAAGAGGAAACATGAGGTAGCCAGTAAACTAGAAGAAATGCTCAGTATTATTAATTAAAAGGAAAATACAAATTAAGACCACAATTAGATGCCACTTTACATCCCAAAATTAAGTTGGCATTACTAAATGTTGGAGAGGATGTGGATCAATATGGACTACCTTTTGCTGATGGGATTATAAATTACTAAAGGTACTTTGGGGAAAATAAAAATTGGCATCCTCATGGAAAATTGAACATATGCTTATTCCTCAACTTGTAGGCACATACTTAAGAGAAACTTTGGTACATGTGGAACAGGAGACGTATATGAGAATTTTCTTAAAATGTTCAGACTAGCAAAAACAAAACAAAACAAAAAACCTGGGGGGCAAAACAAGATGCTATTGTAAAGAGAATGAATATATGGTACACTTACACAATGTAGAATTATTCTGCAGTGAAAAATGAATGAACTACAACTACATGCGACAACATGGGTGAATCTTGAAAACATAATATTGCATGGAAAAATCAAACCCTAGAAGACAGGAGCTGTTTAATACCACTTTTACAGAATTCAGAAACAAACAAAATGAAACACTATGTTGTTGAGGGATACATGCATATGTGATGTACTTTTTAAAGAGTAAAGGGATGATATACACAAAATATAAGATAGCAGTTACAAGGTACAGAAGGATGAGAGAGATGGGGTACGGGATAGGGAGGAGCAAATGAGTAGAACATTAGCAGTAACTTAACCTATATTTAAGTTCTTGAGTTGAGTGACAGATACCTGGATGTTTATTCTGTTATTTTGCTTTGAGTTTAAAACATAAACAACTGTTGTATGTAGCAATTAATATATTAAAAAATAACAAAAGCATATTCTGAGGTCACAATTTAGGAGACATTTCATCACATCTGCCTACTCATTGACTCTTGAATTCCTAACGCCACTCAGTATTTCATTAGAGGTATCTTGTTTTAAAGTTTTCTGATTAAGCCCGTGTCTGCCATCTGACCACTTGTTGGATGAATAACTGAATGATTTGGAAAAGTGATTCAGGATTATTCTTAGAAACTACATAAAGGATAGATTTAAAAAAATACTTTTCCTTCCACTTCTAGTTGGGTTCTTATAAAATAAGTGAGATAGACAGCAAAACTAGGTTATTGCATAGGTTTTTTGATAATTCACTATATTTGAAGACAGTATTACTGATTATGTTTAAACTATTGTAATAATAGATCAAAAAGATTAACAAATATATAACAAAAACAAAAAAGCATAATGTTACTAAAAGATAAAGCTATTTTTAGGCATGTTTTAGAGTTAGAAGTTCCATTAGAATTAGTCCAAGCTCTTCAATTTTGAATGAAGGAGCTTTGTGACCAAATAATTGATTAAAACTGTAGAACTTGTTGAGAGCAGAGTTAAGAAAGACTAGAACCTAGACATCATGAATCATATACTAATGTTTTCATATTAAAATATTAAGTGGTAAATAAAAGGAACATTTAAATGTCCTATATAATAAGGCATGTTAAATAACTCAAGGTTGATTTATAAACATTCAATGAGTAAGCAATGTTTAATCTAGAACAAATCAGTTCAGCTCTATACCACATTTGTCTTCAGATGCTTGACAAATATACCTAGAGAAATAACATGATTTTTTTTCTTTTTTGCTCATATTTGGTTCTCCAAAAGGGAGTGATATATCATTTACAAATGAATAGTGGACTGGAAGTGGGAAGAATTAGCTTCCAAACCTGGCTCTGCCACTAAATAACTGTGTTGTCATTGATTCTTTGTATGACTTTTCTACGTTTCAGTTTCCTAAACAGTAAAATAAACTGAACCAGATGGTGTAAAGAAGGCAGCTTTAAATGACTATATTCTAAATGGATTTTTAAATAGCAAATTTTATCTATTTCAAAGTGTTTCATATGTTCTACTATTAAACCATTGGTGACAAATAAGAAGATAAAGAATCAGTAGAAAATGAATGACTCATGATGCTAAAACATTCTCAGAATGAACTGGGTTTTTTCTTTCTTTCATCACAGATATAATACTTCTCCACATCTGCTTCAGGAAGAAAGTGCCTGCCATTCCTATTGTTTCTACGCAGGTTCATGCCAGCCCAGAACAGAGAATCAGGTCAGTTTTAGGATTGCTTTGTCTATTGAACAAGGAGACAAGATCAAAATCATGATAGTCTTTGTTGCCGGTTGCACTGTAGCAAGACAACTGAGCTGTGACTCAGAAGAGCTGGGTTTCAATCCGTCTTTACTGCTGACGGCTGGGTAAACTTAGACAAGCCTCCTTTCCTGCATGGCTTTTAGTTTTCTGCACCAAAAAGAGGATATGTTAGAATAAATTTTCTTCATTTTCAATTCTGGCTTTAAAGCATTATTACTTTTATTGTAGGTACCTACATAGAATAAAATTGTTGTTGTTTTTTAATAAATTTATTTATTTAAATTAGTTTCAAGTATACAGTACATTGGTTAGACATCTATAATGTTCATAAAATGATCCCCCCAGTTGCTCCCTCCCTCCCCTGACTCTCCACTTAGCCATATTAATGCTAACTGCATTCCCTCTGCCAATCTTCCTGTGCCCAACTATCAACTACTAATTTGTACTTTTTTGACCCTCACCCCATTCTCCCAGCCTCCTAACCTCCCTTCCCTCTGTCTGTCACCAAATTGTCCACTATATTTCTGAATCTGTTTTTGGTTAGTTTGTTCTTTTTGTTCCTTAGATTCTGCATATAAGTGAAATCATACGATATTTATCTTTCTCTGTCTGACTTATTTTACTCAGCATAATAACCTATAGGTCCAACCATGTCGTTGCCAATGGTAGGATTTCATTTTTTTGATGGCTGAGTAATATTCCATTGTATATATGAACCATAACTTCTTTATCAATTCATCAGTTGATGGGCATCACGAATTATTGTTTTGGTTTTCTTTAGATAAATACCCAGAAGTGCAATTACTGGGTCAAAAAGTATTTACATTTTTAATTTTTGTGGAACCTCCATACTGTTTTCCATAGTGACTGTACCAATTTGCAATCCCACCAACAATGTATGAGGGTTCCCTTATCTCCGCATCCTCGCCAATACTTGGCTGTTTTTTGATTTATTGATGAAAGTCATTCTGACAGGTGTGAGATGATATCTCATTGTAGTTTTAATTTTCATTTCTCTGATGATTAGCGACCTTGAGCATCTTTTCATATGTCTATTAGCCATCTGTATTTCCTCTTTGGAGAAGTATCTGTTCAGATCTTCTGCCCATTTTTTAATTGGATTTTTTTTTGTTGTCGAGTTGAATAAGTTCTTTATAAATTTTGAATATTAACTTCTTATCAGATGTATTATTAGTGAATATCTTCTTTTTGTTTTGATGGTTTCCTTTGCTGTACAAAAACTTTTTAGTTTGATGTGGTCCCATTTGTTTATTTTTTCTTTTGTTTCCCTTGCCCAAGGAGATATATCTGAAAAGAACGTCCTGTTAGTAATATCAGAGAGTTTACTGCCTACGTTTTCTTCTAAAAGTTTTATGGTTTCGGATCTTACATTTAAATCTTTAATCCATTTTGAGTCTGTTTTTGTATACAGTGTAAGAAGATGGTTCAAATTATTTTTTTTTTGCATGAATCTGTCCAATTTTCCCAACACCATTAATTGAAGAGATTGTCTTTACCCCATTGTATATTCTTACCTTCTTTGTCGTATATTAAGTGAGCGTATAAGCGTGGCTTTATTTCTGGACTCTATTCTGTTCCATTGATCAATGTATCTTTTTATGCCAGTACAGTGCTAAAATTATATTTTTAAAGCATCATTTCCTTTTGAATTTTCCTGGAAAAACCTAGTCGTAAGCACAGGTTTGGAACCCTTTATTGTGTTGTAGTTACTTCGAGTGACTAGTTTGAATGATATACTATGTTGTGAGGCACTTGAGAGCTCTATCACTACCTAGTTGCCTTAGTTTTAATATTTTACTTTGCATTATTGTCACTGATAAGCTTATTTTTTGCAAGAGGTTATTAGTCCTTCAATAACGTTCTTCAGCTTTAGAGAAGGTATTTTTTTGACTCTTAGTTCTCTGTTGATTGCAAGTAACTCAGTTCAAATTAACTTAAGCAGAAAGAGGAAGTTGATGGTCTTTTGGGTGTGTCGCAGGGAACACTAAGGATCTGGGGGCAGAAATGCAGCTGTGCTGTCTGAGGAGAATCCAGGAACCAAATTTAGTCAGATTTTCATCAAGCTGTCATTGGAGGGCTGCTCCTATGCATCTGTCTCACTCTTTGGGAACTGCTTTCTTCACATTTCCATTTTTTTGTCAGGGGAAGCATGGTTGCCACTACCTCCTAGGCTTTATTATAGCTTGTAATTCAGACTCCCAAAGAAAGGCTAACTCTTAAGTGTCCAATACGAAATTTCCCAGAACAGATAGATGTTGAGTCTTCAGTTAGGTGCCTGTGAACAAGTTGTGACTTAGGACACGGTCAGTTTAAAATTTGCCATGGTTGTCTTGCCATGTGCTTCAAAGCCTGTTCTCTGTAGAGGACCTAACTTATTCCTATTAAAATGTTGATAACTAATACTGTAGTATTAGTATTACTTTTTCCAGGTATAGTCTTATTTTAATTTGGATCAAACATTCAGCTAAAGCTGTGTTCCCCAAACCGTGTAGAAGTGAAATCTTGTGTTCCAGTATATAAAAATGATTACCATGGATGCAAGAAAAAGCATTGGGAATTGAAAGGCAAGGTTTAATTGGAATTCGTATGGGCTGACTCTATGCATTGTTCTATGTCATTTTATATAAAAGACTTGAGCATCCTTGGATTTTGGTATCTGTGGGGGCTCCTAGAACCAATCTCCTACAGATACTGAACTCCATTTTAAAAATGGAGTTGATGATAATAGTACTAAAAAGTGGAACTAATGATGGTGGTACCTCATAGGGTTCTTATGAGGAATTAATATATGTTAAGTGTTCAAAACAGTTCTTGGCACATCAGCAGCAGCACCACAAATTTTTGAAATGAGTTACATTATATGATTGCGAGACTCCCACCTAACTAAAACAACAGCAAAAACAAAAAATAAACTTATGTTCTAAGATTTTCTGACATAGACTAAGTTCTTTTTTTCCCAGAATAAAGACTTGGAAGCTTTGGTCATCCATTTGAGTTCTGCATTGAAGCTATTTGGTACTACCAATAAAAGTTATTTTGAATTAAGTGTATGTATTAATCCTCTGTTGCTTCATTGATTAATTTGTTAGGGCTGCCATAATAAATTACCACAGACTGGGGGGCTTACACAACAGTCTGGAGGCTGGAAGTCTGGAATCGGAGTGTCAGCAGAATTGGCTCCTTCTGAGATCTGTGAGGAAAGGATCTGTTTTAGGCCTCTCTCCTTGGTCTATAGATGGCCATCTTTTCTCTGTGTGCCTTCAGATAGTCTTTCCTCTACATGTGCCTGTTTCTATGTCTCAATGTCCCCCTTTTATAAAGACATCAGTCATATTGGATTAGGGCCTACCCTAAGGACCTCAGTTTAACTTGATGAGTTTTCCTTCTCCAAATAAGGTCACATTCTGTGGTGCTGGGGATTAGGACTTTAGCATCTGAATTTTGAGGGGGATACAATTCAACCCGAAGCACTATATGACAAATTACCTCAAAACTTAAGTGGCTTAAAACAACAGATGTTATCTTTTGTTGATCAGGAATCTGAGTATAGCCCCGCAGGGTGCTCTGGCTCAGGATCTCAATTCAGCATTCAGCCTGTCCACCAGGGCTGCGGTCTCATCTGAAGGTCTTGGGCAGATCTGCCTCCAGTTCCCTGACACGGGTATTGGCAGCATTTAGTTCCTTCTTGGTTGCTGGCTGAACATCCCAGTTCTTTGTGTTGGCTCTTGGCCAGCAGCCTACCATAGTTCCTTGTGTGAACCTTTTGTTTTTGTAATGTAATCTCAGAAGTGGCATCCCATCACTTTTCTGTTCGTTAGGAGTGGGTCATTTGGTCCAGCACACACTCGAGAGAAGATTACACAAGGGTGTATATATCAGGAGTTGGGGTCCTTGGGCGCCATCTTTGAAGCTCCCTACCATAGTGCATAGGAAAGAAGAAAAGATGCTAAGTGGACAAATACATAAATTATATTATTCAGAAAGCTTATTCTCAAACTTTGAACAGAAGTTTATCACTTTTGTGCCATATAGCTTTGTAAACAGAAAATATCCCTCACCTTTTACAAAAAAAGGAGAAATGTAACTTTTATTTTCTTCTTTTTTTCTTTAGGCAAAGGGTGGTTTATTTTGTTTCATTTTGTTAACTCAGTTATTTTTTGGTCCTATGTAGAATTTTTCAAGTGCTATCCAACTTTGCATTTTGCTGAGTTATTAATCTATTTCTCATGAAATATCCAAAGGCCTAACCTCATTTGCCTAAAAAAAAAAAAAAAAAAAAAAAAAAAAATTAAGAATAAGAAATCACAGTTATTAAGCTTAATTTTATCAACTTTTCTGGGTCACCTTTTACAACCAAGTTATTATAAAGTGTTAGAAATTATCAGACATTTGAGAATACTTAATACACACCAGTTGGCTAAGGGAAATGACCAATTACAGTGACTTTTACAGAATGAAGTGACACGTCATATATACTGTATCTGCCAGGTAGTAGTTTTCAGTATTTACATTGATGGAGACATACTTGCAAAATATTATTATGGGCTCCATTTCAAAATCTTGTTTTGAAAGCAGTTCATTTGTGTTTCTGAAAGTAAAAGTTGACCTAGCTGGCATTATCTGTATGAATTAATCAAGGTAGGTAGGTAGATAGGGGTGTGTGTGTGTGTGTGTGTGTGTGTGTGTGTGTGTGTGTGTGTGTGAGAGAGAGAGAGAGAGAGAGAGAGAGAGAGTAAATTTAGTCTAAGAAAATCTCAATTTAAGGGAGAAAAGATTGTTTTAAACAACTTCATTAGAATAGATTATATACTTCTAAAGCATCTGATTACATGACTGAATTGTGTAAGTGGTTGTTTAATTATGTAGTTGACTCTTGAACAACACGGATTTGAACTTCTTGGACTACTTATATGTGGATTCTTTTCAGTAGATAAGCAGTCAGTCATCTCTATCCTCTGTATCCTGTATCCTCAGGTTTTGTATCCATGGATTCAACCAGTGGATTGATTGAAAACATTTTTGGGGGCCAATTGTATGGGCTGACTGTATGCATTGTTCTGTGTCATTTTATAGGAAGGACTTGGGCATCCTTGGATTTTGGTATCTGTGGGGGCTCCTGGACCCAGTCCCCTAAGAATACTGAAGGGATGTCTGATTTTGAGGGAAGTTAAAAGTTATATGACGATCTTCAACATTGTGAGAGGTTGGCACCCCAACTCACTGTGTTATTCGAGGGTCAACTGTAATTATTTGTGAATTATTATAAACAGAGATCATACATTTTAGGAGTCAGTGAACACCTCATTATTAGAAACAATGAGACTTAACTCTCACTAGGTTTGGAAGTTTGTTGTTTCATACTGTACAGAAGTTAAATGAGTAGGAATTAAATAGGATTTCTATGTGATATCCCTTCTTACTAGCAAGATGTAGTTTAACAGAAACCATAGAGAATTCTAAATTTAAGACTTTCTTTTGATACACCTACAGTGGACTGGGGAATCTGTCTTACATTTGACTGAAATGCTAATGCCTTTTCGTTGAAAAAACCTGTCGCATTGATTATAGTGAAGAGGAAGTTTAAATTTAGGCTCTTAGGATTATTCTGCATGACCAGAGTTTTGACCTGAGAGTTTTGTTTATATTTCACCTTTTTTAAAATGAAAACTTCTGGGAATAGATAGATTTATTACTAGATTTTGGGCTTCTGAAGAAAAATAGTGTTGTATACTTTACGGTTTAGAAAAATGTTATCTAGAAATGAAAGTCTGTTTTGAATGTATTCTGGAACCATATATTGAGAGTTTTAAAAGTTCAAGGAAGGGAACTCAATATAAGAAGTGCAAATATACTTAATGAAGTTTTAAAAGTTTGTATAATCAGGAAAAAAATTGAAAAGTAAATAGCATTACTAATTAGAGTTAGGATTATTAGAATTTAATTCAATTGTTCCTTATTTCAAGAAATGATACTTAAAGTTTAGGATTTAGAAATATAAATTATTTTAATCACACTTTATCTCCTATTGTGAAACTTTTTTCCTTAGATTTTTGGTTTATTGATTAGAGCCTGAGGTTTCTATGCCTACATCATTGAGTTGATTTTTGGCTTTGAATATCCCTCATTCGCCTGTTGTTTTGAGGACAAATTATGCATCAGTCTTTATTGACAGTATAACTTTTAAAATTTTATAAAGTACTAAAAGCAGATATAGGAGTAAAAAACGGCAGTGTCATATGTGTTTTGGTTAAGTTTTTAAACTTAGGCATATTACCTGTTTCAAATTATGGTGGTGTTGCTTACAACTATTTGCCCAAGGACAGTTTCTTAACTTTCTTATTTCTTTATCTGTAAAATGGGTTTACTAATAGTATGTAATAGAAATATATAAGGGCTAAATGGTATAATGCTTGTAAAGTGCTTAACACTGTAGCTGGCACATCGTAAGTAAAAGCCACATTTATGCTAGTTATCATTTGTCATAACAAGCATTGAACTTAAGTTGATTTTACTCATGCATTTTTGAAGGTTAGAATATAAACAAAATGATGTCCTACTAATGATAATATATAACTCTTAGTGTTTAGTTGATTGATGATACATTTTATTAGCATACCGACTTTATTTTTGAAAAGTAGAATAGAATTTGCTTAAAAGGATACAAGTTTAGAGCCATTGCTTAAATTGTTGACTTAGAAAGGATGGGAAAAATGGAATGGAGGAAATAAATGTGCTGTTTTTACGATAGGTCTGAAAAGATATTTTGCAGTCGCTAAACAGTTTTTTTTTTTAATTGGGAACACTAGGATGTCAACTTTTCAATTTCATGTTCTTTTTAACTTTAGCTACTAGCCAGTCTCTTTTGTGTTCTGGCCTCAGGGAAGGCAGTGGAGAAAGAATGTCTGTTTCTTTCATTGTCTTGTAAAGAACCTGTCACATTGGTCTTATGTTACTCATGGTAGGATTACCCCTTGCACCCCAGTTTTATAAAGACCTCTGTTAAAAAGCATCTTAAAGTGTATTTTGTTGTAAGGTGACTGTGGCTGCTTAGTAGCATTCTAAGAAAGCTTGATGTTTCTTTTTTAGAAAAAGGATCTGTGACGAAATTGAGGGAAATAGGAATTTAGGAGGAAGTCTGCTCACATACACTTGGCTCCTAATTTGGTCAGACATCTGCTTTACCTTTGCCTGAGCGCTTTTTTTTTTTTTTTTTTTTGGTGTGTACTCTATATAAATGAAAATGAAGAAGAATGCTGCTTTTCTTAAGGGTTTGTAATTTTAAAGTGTTATACAGCATAAATGATACGTGAAGAGTGGGAGGGGGGAATCTGAAATATAAGCTCTCAATTTGTTTTATTATCTTCCTGGTATATAGTGGCAGAGGGACTTCAAATAGCCTAGAGAATCATATTTTGAAAGTAAAGATTCTGTATGAGTGAGGGCCGTCGTGAATATGTCTATATGCTGAAGTGTAATATGTTACAGAATTATTTGATTTCAAAACATAGGAAAAGAAGTACAGGCCCTTTTAAAATTTTGTTTGCTTTTTAATTTTTTACTAATCATCTTGGGATTTCTTATAAAAATTAGGGTATTTGGGTTCTTCTTCCCTCCAAATAGCTGAAATTAATTATAAGGGTCTGCTCTTCCTCCCTTTCACTGTGTGTCCTTTCCTCCTTTCCTTTCACATAATTTTTTATCTTTTTGTTTGGTCCTTTTATATTTGGTCTTACTGCATATTTTGTGGAAAGCAAATCATGGATCATGTGTTCATGATGCAAGAATTGTTTTTCTCCCTACAATATCTTTAGTTCTTTTTTAACTATATAATTGCCTACTCTAGAGATGTTTCAAAAACCCCATAGGAATGAATTTTTATAGTTACCTCTGAACCAATGATGTTTCACAATTCAAACTTCTTGATATCAGAGTTAAGATTTGGTCTATTTTTGTAAAATGTTTGAAAATTTAATATTTTTTAAACATTTTTACCTTTCTCCAGCATCAGTAGAGTATCTTGATGTTTTGCTGTATTTGAGTGGGCATTCTGGAATAAGGGGTTTCTTTTGTGATCAGAGTTTACTGAAGGAAAACTTACAAAATTTTATCAGAAGGTAAGCTATTCTCATGAAAGACCACCTCTTAGTTTATTGTCACAGACACTCTAAATAGGGATTATGGTTTTGTTGTTGTTGTTTTTTTTTTTTTTAATGTGGGCATATCTTTATCTCCCTGTTTTTTGGATTATACATTTTTATGTTTTTCATTTCTTGCCCTTGCTAAAGAATGGCCCTGTTCAAGGATTTCAGTTTTATAATGTAGAAGATATATGAAATCCACCTCCTCTTGAACATAATAGGCAACAACAATAATAACAATATGAATAGCAGAGAACAGTTTCTATCGCCTAGATTTTTGTATATATTACATCATTTATTCTTCATAACAACCCTATGAGATTGATTCTATTATTATACTAATTTTATGCTGCTAAAAAAAGGCAGGGGGAGTTACTTCCCCAAGGTCACAGGATTAGGAAATGACACAGCCAGGATTCAGACCTAGGGGTCTGTCTAGGACTCAGGCATTGAACTGCCCTGCTGTCCTGCCTCTCTTACATGTGAAGACAGATATCACTTCTTTCTTTTTTCCTAAGAATATGAAGCATGTTTAATATATTTGAATTCTTATTTTATGTTTGAAGACAATAGTCTGTGAATGTTCATTATGTTAAATATGGACTTATCCTATTTAATAGGTATATTTACATACTTAATAATGTTTTATCCTGTTGTAAGAAAATACTTGTTCTATCTTCTCAGGTGACCCTCTATAAGATTAACATCCTATTGTGGGGAAGAATCTATTGATTTATAATTGAATCCAAGGCTTTGCTATGTCCTAATCATATTTAGTATATTGATTTAACTCATCTGCTTCCTTTGGAAGTTCTGTACCTTGATAGATATAAATAATCCTGGTACCAAAACCTATAGAACTCAAGTACAGTAAGTACAGCCAGGCTTCCAGTAACAGAATGTTTTTAGGTACTTATTCTCCGTTTCTTCTTGAGTTGCTTGCACTCTTATTTTTGTTTCTACCTGCCAATTGGTTTTCTCTGCTTTCTTACCAGTGTGGAATGGTTAGTTGGGGGTATTAAGTTTAGCTAGCCCTGGGCCCCCAGAGCTAAATATCTTGATTACTGTATTCTAAATTCTAACTTGCTGGGAATCTGTTTGTCTCACGTTTGGAAGGATGTCCAGCACTGTTCAGTCAGCTGCCGGAAAGACCTTTCCCAACAGAGTTGCCTTTTTAGCAAGTAGCGGAGAGGGCAGGTTTTCTTAGAAGGGCCTATGTGGAACAAAGTGTCTTAGTATGGTAACTGAAGCAAACCGTTATCCATAAAAAAATTTTTGGATTTTAAGTTTTGATACATTATAAGGTTCTTAATTTAACTCTGCTTTTTTTTTTACCTTTGTAGGTCATGTGATTTTGTGGCAAACTCATTTTTCAAAGCTCATGAGTCTGGAATGGTGATACATTTTAAGTCTAATTTAATAGTGGAAAATGGTCACTGTGAACTAAGTGAATGAATGTTCAGTCATATTTTAAAACTTTATTTTGAAGATGCATAGACCCTTTAAAAATTTAAATAGTATTCTGTCTAACATATATATTCCAGCAAAAACTGTGTGGTAACCTTAGCTATCTTTTTGTTTTTCATTAGGTTCATTGTAGTCTTCCTTTCAGTACGATTTGCCTAATAGCTGGGTCTCTGAGAGTGGTTGGGCCTTGTAACAGTAAAAAAAAGTATCTGTCATAGAATTAACAGAAAAGAGAAGAACATCTGTGAGATTGCATAAGATATATTAAAGTAATTCATAGGTTTTATGAAAATGTAATTTGCTCCTTTACCTTTTTTCTACCTTGATATAAGACATTCCAATGGAGGCTATAAACTATATAGTTTAAAAGATTTGTACAGTAGAACCACAAATTTTCATCTTTGGTAACATGGGAAAATTATATGGTTTTATATATAAAGTATTGTGATGTAAAATACATTTGTTTATAGAGAAAAAAGAAAGAGCAATGTCATAATTTTGTATAGTCTTATAATTGAACTAGAGTGGTGACCCATTTCTGAGATTTAGTGGTTAGTACTTTGCAGACCAATGGGAAGTTACTGCTCTTTCAAATACTGGAAACCTAAAACCAAGTAGAAAATGCCCATGGTTTTAGCTTTCTCACTTTAAATCCAGCTTTGCATTTTAAAAATTTACAACAAAGAAAAATTTAATGAATATACAGTATATATCTAAATATTATCAACCTTGATTCAACAATTATCAATGTTTTGCCACATTCTTGTTGCATTTATATACTTTTTAGGGAGGGGGTGTGGCATTGCTGAACCATTTGAAAGTAATTTCAACTATCATGGCACTTCACTCGTAAATACTTCAGCAAAATAATTCCATATCGTCATGTTAAATCTAGTCCATATCCAAATTCTCCATTTATCCCCAAGATGGCTTTCTCAGCTTTTTCAAACACCAGTCTAGTTAATGTCCACAAATACATTTGCTTGTGTCTCTTTTTTCTTTTAAAATCTAGATTAGTTTCTCTTATCCTTTTTCTCTTTTCTTTCTTCCTTCCTTTTTTAATGATACTTTTTAACAATTTTTATTTATTTATTTTTAATTCTTTAACGTCACCACATATATGATCCCTTTTACCCCATCTACCTCCCCCATCCCCCGACACTAACTTTTTGAAGAGAGTCCAGAACAATTTTCTTGTAGAAAGCCACATTCTGCATTTGTTTCTTCCTGGTGTCTGCTCAGTGAAATTGGAAAATATTTGTTACAGGAACAGGAAGCCACATGAGCTATACAAGAAAAGTATACAAGGGACTTGGATAGTGGCTAGAGATAATTATTACTGGGTTGAAGTTGACAAATGAGAAAGGTTTCTCTTGGGTTAATGAAGCAGAATTTGGGAAAAGACTAGGAAAAGAAAGAAGTTTTAAAGGGAAAGCTTTAAAGGGAATGACTGAATTACTTGATAAAGAGAGGAGAGGGTTGAGGAATCAGTCTCCAGCACCTAGAAGGTTGGATGTTCATTCTTCATTGGCCATATGGTTGAACAAATGAAGTCTTTGAATTTTCTGTGCTGACTGTAGGGAGGCACAGTGAGCCCAGGTCAGCTTAACTGCTATTGGAAAAGCAAAGGAGGTGTACGTTAGACCTTTTGTGTGTTATGAAGTTTTCTATGGATTGCAGGTGTCATATTAATATGTTGTACTGCTTCTTGCAAATTTTCAGGGGGAAATTTGGAGCCGTGATTTTATACTTTGGCTATATCTATACGTTTTATTAATTGTGTAGTGTACTGAAGTGTCTAGGTACTATAGAGAGAAGAGTTTCAGAATCAGAAGATCTTAAATTGAAATCTTATTTTATCACATACTAGCTAAGCAGCCTTGTTCAAGCACCTTAGCCTCCGACTATTTCCTCCTTTGTGATGATGAAGCAGCATAGTGTAAGAGAAAGAACAGAAGCTTTGGAGTTAGGCAGACCTGTTTCTAAAGCAGCCTGGTTCTGGTTACTAGGATGTGACCTTGGGCTACTTCACTTCCCTTGTACTCGATGTTCTCTGCTGTAAAAAAGGAATCGATAATAACAGTTTCATGTGATTATGGTTAGGGTTAAAGAGAGAACTCATGCAAAATGCTGAATGTGGAGCCTGGCATTTGTGGGTACTAGACATATGTTGGTTTTCTTCAATAGAATTATGAGGATCTGGTTAAATCTCTTTGTAAAGAGTAAAGTCCTACACAGGAAACTGAGCTGATGCCTAGGAAACAGAAAGTGAGTGGGGTCATGGAGTAGAGTCATGGAGTGATTTCCATTTGTTTTACATTGGAAAAAATCTCTACAGCGATGGTTTTTGAAAAAATATTCTCTAAATGCTATAAAATAACATGAAATAACATCTGCTTTATTAAAAAGTAGAATAAGTTAGTATAAAATTTTTGTACTTTGCTTTTGTTTGTAGAAAAATGATTCATTGGTCTCTCAGGGCTGTGAACTAAAATCAGTGGGACTTAGTGAATATTTACAGCCTGAATGCTTTTGCTTTTGATACAGCTAACGGGAATTTATTTAATTTTAAATTTTTTAAATAAAAGAACAAAAAACCCATTAAAGGTTTTGTAATTGTTGTAGGAAAAGTAATATCTAACAAGGACTGTTACTCTGTTATACATTTGGAATTTTTATTTTTGATAGCTTGGGACCCAGTGTGTGGAACCAACCACTAAGGGTATCAGTTGTTAGCGTTACAGATTGATAAGAAATTCATTAGAGATCTGATTATCTTTAACTAAAAGACTAAGATGATTTCCCCTTCCCCCATTATTTACAAAACCTAAAGAGGCAGACAAACTGTCTTTGTAAACTCAAAGACCTCTGAGCACATTTCCCGGTGTAATAGAAGATAGGCCAAGCATTTCCATTTTCAGCTGTCATTTAATTCTTTAAGCAATATGCGTAGAGAGTAAATGACACCTTTGTTGCATATAAAAATTCTTGCTGTTCTATCGGTCATATATTTACATACTTAGACCTATAGAAATCTAAGCAAAGGAAGTCTGTCTGTAAACTGAATTAATCTTTGATATTTTCTCTCCCTTTATCCTTCTTTCCCCTGACCCCGCCACACAAACACACAGTTAAGATTTTAAAATTAAGTTCGAAGGGCAAATGGTACTTGTTATAAAAAGACTAAGTAAATCTGGCAATTAAAACAAAACTTATGGGGAGAGGAGGCCATGCCGAGACTTATTTAATCTTCATTACTTTTGTTTAGTTTTTCTTCCTTTTTGATTTCGCTTTTACTACCTGAAAGAGCAGGTTCACAGAAATATTCCAGTTCTACAAAAAGAGGATGAGAATTTCTACAAACTAGAAAAGAACTATTAGAAGCAAGCTTTTTGTCCTCACTAAATCATTTAATGAAGTCTTTGGTGTGTATCTTGCTATCTATTGTGTTTTATATTCTTAGTATGAAATATCGAGAAATTTTTATATTTATAAAATAAAGTATTTTTATTGTGCAGCTTGAAGTTGAAAGTTACTTGAATCTGTTACTAATATCTGAAATCTACACGTATAGATGCACAAGTGAGATTCTAGAATCCAGATATAAATGTATTGTATAACTTTTGTATGTAATATACATATACATGCTATATATAGGTAGTTTTATATATATAGTTATATATTGATGCCTTGAATTGAGAAATTTAAAAAAGGATCTATAAAATTAAAGCAGTAGAAACATGATTCCATGGTTGCTTATAAATATTCTTGAATACAGAATATACTTTACCAATAATACTGTTCTCGAGTAACTTCAATAAAACGTCAGATATTTATAGAAACGTAAAGCAAGAACTTTTCTTTGGTTATGTTCAGTTTGCTGTTCCATCAGGAACAATTGAGAGATGGCCAGTTAATCTCAAAATGTTGACATTTTACTACTAGACAAATTCCTGTTTACTATGGAATCCTAGAGAATAGACTTCTTCCTTTCCCCTTCCTCTTACCCTTTCTAACTTTTCCTTCCCTACTTTTCAATACTCTACCTTTTTGTTTCTTTCTCTTTCCTTCCCTCCTGTTTCCTGCGTTTTCCTTTCATTGTTTCTTTGTCAGGACCTCCTCTTTTTTCCCGAGTTCCTATCCCATGTTATTTGTGCAAGAGACACTGAATATATTGCTAAATAGCAGTTTCTTTAAGATTGGGTCTAAGAACCTTCCTGTAGTTGTTTTATGAAGAAGTTTATAATTATGTTATACTAATCTTTAAGTCTTTGGGCCAATAATTCTTTCTTATTTGCTTCTCAAGATCCAAAGTAACATATTTTATCATTGTTGGAATTTTTAAGTTGATCCTGTAAGTTCTTGCTTACCTATAGTTAGGACCAATTGAGAAATACAGAGTGTAACACGATCATATTTCATTTGGGGAAGGGTACTCTGGAGTAGTGTTTAAAATGGTTTAGAACCAAGACTGGAGGAAAGGTGATCATTTATAGATTGTAACAGGAAATTAATTGAGAGATGCTAACTGATTATTAGGTCCTGAACCCAATGAGTATGATTCGAGAAAAAAAGGACAAATATGAAAGATATTCCCTTATGATATGCTTCTTTTGGGTATGAGGAGTTGAAGGAAAGGAAAGAAATGAATTGAAACCATTGGGGAATCTAGATTGACTGCCAAGTTTCTAGCTGGATAACTGGTTAACACTGGACCTGTTCCACTGTGTAGAAATTACTGAAAAATATAATTTAGGGAGAAAAATAATGTTTTCAGACTTTGAATATAATGATGCTTTTTTGGAAATAATTTCAAGCTTGCAGAAAAGTTGTAAAAGTAATAACGTCCGTTTACCCTATGTCCAGATTCACCAGTGGTTGACCTTTCGTTCCAAATGCTTTATTATTCACTTCGTGAATGAGTGTCTCTGTGTATATATTTATAAATACACATATAGACATATAATTTTCATGGACTCATTTGAGAGTTACATTGAATATATCATAACCGTTTAGACTTAATTACATTCTTAGTGCAAGATCCCTACACTGAAAACAAAACATTGCTCAGAGAACATTTTTTAAAACCCGAATAACTAGAGAAGTACACAGTATTCATTAATACCTTAGTCTGAATTTCTAAAGAATAAGGATAATCTGTTTCATAACAGCCTAAACACTTCAGTAGATTTAACATTTACTTTATCTCTAAGTTGTTTTCCAGTTTTGTCAATTGATCAGACAAATGTCCTTTATAGAAAATTCCTTCCCTCCAGTACAGAATTCAGTTCTATGATCATATATTGCATTTTAGATGTCATGTCTATACATTTTAAAAAATCTTTTTAACCTTTTTAGTTCTTTTTAACCTTTCTTTGTCATTTATAACATTGATATTTTTAAAATACAGTTGATACAGTTGACCTTTGACCAATGTGGAGGTTAGGTGTACTGGCACAAGGAAGTTGAAAATCCATATATAACTTTTGACTTCCCCAAAACTTAACTACTAATGGCCTACTGTTAACTGGAAATCTTACCAATAGCATAAAGACTAGATTAATACTTATTTTATATGTTACATGTATTATATGTTACATGTATTATATATACTGTATTCTTATAATAAGCTAGAGAAAAAAATGTTACTAAGAAAAACATAAGGAACAGAAAATACGTATGTTATGCATTCGTGATATACCCAACATTTTCTTAAATTTTTCATTATTTCTTGGCTGTGTGATTCGTCTGAGTTTTACATATTGTCACAAATCTTCAAAAAAAAAAAATTTTTTTTTTTCAATAATATATCCATGTGTAAGTGGACCCATGCAGTTCAAACCCATGTTGTTCAAGGGTCAGTGATATACAGTCACCCTCCTTTCCCTTTCTCCCCCCACTTTTTTTAAACAGTGCATTCTTTATCTTTGGTCTACCTTATATTTCCTCTTGATAAGATTTAGGTTATGCATTTCTGGATGGAATATTACATAGAGGATGTGTCTTTCTTCGCACATCTCATTTAGAAGTACGCAATGTCCATTTGCCCCTCATTTGTGATATAAATTTTAACAACCTTGTTCCATTGTCTGATTTCTCCACTGTATAATTATTATACTCCCTTACAACTAATAAGCAGTCTGTGAGGAAATACTTTAAAACAATTAAAATATTCTGTTTCTCATCAAAATTTCTTCCCCTATATGTAGGATCCATTGATGATAACTTGCATTGATGATACAACCGAACCAGTATTAACTGTTACGATTGTAAAATTTTTTTCCCAGCCCCAGCACTGCCTCTACTTTTACCAGTCATTACTTAGCATTCTATTGTTATTAGAGCCCTTTTGTCTATCCATCTATATGTATTGTCTTATTTATTATCACACTCATGGGTTCCTGTTTTTTCCCCAGTGATTAACAATTCATTACTATTCTTAAATATTTTGGTGCTGAAATTGTTCCAGATCTAATCGGTGGGACTGTCTTTTATCATGCCAGCACCTGTATCCTTTTACAAGCCCTCATCATTTTTTTGAGTACTTTATTATTTTCATTATTTATAATAAGGCTCATATTTTACCTTCTCTGCCCAGCCCAAGAATCAGTCATTTCTCCTATGAAACCTTATCCTTTTTAATGAGGAATAGTACTTGGAACCAAGATCTGGACACTTAGTATGTATATTACTGGTAGATATCTTTGCTTCTGGGCCCTACTGGGGGACAAAAGTAGAAGATATATGTATTTTTATATATACATGTAATATACATGCATCTGTATACACACATGTGCATGCATATGCTCAGATATGCTCATGTAACATGGATGTAGGTATGAACACAGTTATATACTTTAGAAATATGAGTTCACACTGATTCTTCCAATTTTCCCTTTTTCTATAGTGAAAACGGGGGCTCTTAACAATAGTAACACTTTTACTCAATTGCTCTAAATGAGATCATCTAATATAGTTCAGAATTGCTTCAACTATACCACTACAAAAACAAACAATAACACCCCACCCTTATAGATAACTACCTTCATTAGTTTCTTGTTTGTCTTTCTGACTTTTTGTAATGATAAGAGATATATGTATATTTTCTCATTTCCCTTTTTTTCTAAGACAAAGTGGTGGGTAGTGTGCTGTCTCTATTAGCACTTTGGCACTTAGCTGTTTTCACTGGCAAATATACTCTGGAAATCATTCCATATCAGTTATAGAGTTTGTCATCGTTCTGTGTGAATGATGCCAGTTTATTCATCTGTCTTCTATGTTTGGCTATTCAGGTAGTTTCTAGTACTTTGCCATTATTGAGTGCGCTAATAAATAACCTTGTGCATATGTCTTTTTATACTTTTGCAGGTGTATCTTTAGGATAAATGTAAGAGTGGGATTACTGGCTCAAAGGGTTACCAAAAGATGTTACCACGTTCCTTTCCACAGGTTGTGCTCTTTTGTATTCCCACCAGCGATGTACTGTGAGAGTGCCTGTTTTCCCATGGCCTTACCAAGAGAGTGTATTGTCAGGCTTTTGAAGTTTTGCCAAGCTGACGAGCAAAGAAATGATGTCTCAGTGTATTTTTCTCATGAGTTAAGTTTAACATTTTTCAAATCTGTAAGAGCTATGTATATGGCAGGAGTGGATGGCTGTACATTTCTTTTTCCATTTTTCTTTAGGATTTTTGGTCTTTTTTCTTCAGTTATTACGGTCTTTGTATATTAGGGATATTAGTTCTTTATTGGTAATATATATCACAAATATTTTCTCCCAGTGTTCTTATTTGTCATTTCATTTTGCTTATGGTATTTCTTTTTCGCCAAAGATTTTTTAAAAATATTGTTGTCAAAGTTATTAATGATTTCTATTATTGCTCTGGCATTTTGAGATATAGTTAGAAAACATAATAAATTTGAAATGAATTTGTTGTATTTAACAGTGAAGGAAAGAGGTAGTTATCTATACCAGAGAAATAGGAATAATTCTCTCTGCTCAATTTATTACTGGCCCAATCTTACCTTTTAAAGCCTGAACCATAATTATCTGCTATTTCATATATAGAATATGCCAATTTATTTATTTTACTTTTAACTTTTTATTACAGAAAATTTCAAACATCCTTAAATTTTACATTTATAAATCTATCATCTAGCTTCTGTAATTATAATTATTTTAATGCTCCTATGCCAAATGACCTAAATTAATAGGTTTTCAGTTATTGCGAATTATCTTTGTAAAGAAGGTTTCAACTAGCCTTGTAGACTTTGGCCAACTGGCCTCCCAGGCTTTCTGGCTTCTTTTAAATGATCTTGGCACCAGACCTGACCTCTTTCAGGCTTCTATAACTCCACCATCTCTGTAAATCCGAAGTGTGTAAAAAAAAAATGGTGAGAGGTCAGAGACTAAAATGTTGCCATGGATCAGTGAAATAACTCAAAAGAGGTCTGGTTGATTGATGCATTAAAAGTTACATCAATTATTTCAGATCAAAGTAAACACTATTTATTGTATACATATTTGTTTGTATGTAAATATATTAATCTCTTTTCCGAGTCTCAATGTTAATTAGAATAAAATCAGCAAACATCTTTTGTCAGTGAGTCCAAGAAGACAACCTACAGACGTTTGCTAGCCAGACTCTAAGCATAACACACAAAAAAACCACTCAATTCTAACATGCTTAATTGAATTTTCTTTGTACTACACTTACTTTAAACTGAAATTATATTGCTTTCACTTGATAGCCTCCATGGAAATTGTTTTGTTAATTCACTATTTTCATTTTCAGTTTCTCAAGAGTCCATGATTAGTTTGAAAGAATGATTAGAGATCACAAGAGCTCTGGGATTTCTTCATTTCATTTAAAAGCCTGTGTACTATTTGGAACAACATTCTTGAAACATCAAAACTCAGTTGAAGCACAGCAGTAAAGTTTTAGAATAGCTTTGCTCCTTCTTAAATATTAGCTGACCAGTCACTTGATTACCATATGCTGAGACTATCAGTATTCTTCTGAAAATAACTTTTCACAGCCAGGAAGGAAAATCTATCAGTGAATTCTTATCTAGTGCTTATAAATTATTTTCATAAGTTAAGTCCACATTTAGTTCCCCCCCTTTTTTTTTTCCACTGAGAAAAGCAATGGTGGTAATCATAGCAAGACAGAATGCTTGCTGGCAAGAAGAGAGTGAAAAGGACGGCATAATTACAGGGGAATGTGGCTGCGTAGGCCTGTATTCAATTTCTCCGGTGCCCATCTTTTGTGGACTTGCCTTGATGAACTAAATGTTACCTTTTGCTTGTATTTTGCATTTCTTAACCTGTTGTTTTTGTGTCTTCCTGGTTTTTGTTTTGTTTTGTTTTGTTTTTAGTTTATAATGTTGTTCAACTGTTCATAAAAAATGATGGTTTTCTTATTAGCTATCCAGAATGATGATAAAACATGATCTTTTTTGATTAATATCTTACTCCTAAATATACAACAAGGCTCTGCTTTTGTGGATTTCCCAATTAAGTTTATTAATAGTTTTTGGAAAATGGTAACATTTCTGATTAGAAAATAGCATGGTAAATGACTAGTTTTGTGCTACTTGCCAAAAGCATGAGACAAATTGTGACACTTGTGTGTTTGTGTATAATTAGGATCTTCCTAATCCCTGTTAATTGAGTTTTGCACACTTAAAGATCCTACTTCCTAGAAGTTCTAGTTTTTATTGTTCAAAATTTACACATATTTTTCTTTTAGATGTCCCATTTTTAAACCAGTTTGAAGAGAAAGTTCTAGATGTGGAAATAGAAACAAAGTAAAAATAGACAACTAAAGACCTCTAGCCTGCAATGCTAGCCTGCAATGATCTTGGCTTTTATTTCTATGTAGTGTTTGCCAGGTTCTTGTTCTTGCTATAAAAACAAAAGCCCTTCAATTGGTTAATTTATAGTCTTCTCTTTAGTTTGAGCAGTGGAAATGGATATTTGATTTTAATATTGAATACATACTTTGAAAGTAGTACTGTATCAGTTTATGTTTTAAAATTATGTTATGATAGACTTTAGATCTAATTAAATTCCGTTTCAGGAATAATACTGAATCTTAAATGCTTAATGTTTTAAAATTGTAATTAAAATAATATATAAGCTAAAATTTACCATTTTAACCTTTTTTAGGTATACAATTCGGTGGCATTATTACAGTCCGATTGTCGTATAGCCATTACCACTATCTGTTTCCATTCTTTTCATCATTCCAAACAGAAACTCTGTACTCATTAGGCAGTAACTCCCCATTTTCCTTTCTCCTGGCCCCTAGTAACCTCTATTCTATTTTCTATCTCTTATAAATGTTAATGTCCATTTTCTAGCTATTCCGTGTAAAATGTAATCATACACTATTTGTCCTTCCTTTTGTGTCTGACTTATTTCACTTAGTATAATGTTTTCAGTTTCAAATACAAAATTTTCCAGGTTCAATCCTTATTATAGCATGTATCAGAACTTCATTTTATTTGTGGCTGAATATTATTCCATTGTATGTATATACCACATTGTGTTTATTCATTCATCTTATTGATGGACACCAGTTATTTCTACATTTTGCTATTGTGAAAACTGCTAATATGAATATTAGTGTACAAATATCTGTTTATTAGAATCTCTGTCTTCAGTTCTTTTGTGTATATACCTGAGAGTGGACTTGCTGGGCCATGTGGTAACTTTTTGTTTAACTTTTTGAGGAAATGACATACTATTTTCCACAGTGGTTATACCATTTTACATTACCACCGGCAATGCACAAGGGTTCCAGTTCTTTACATCCTTGCCAACACTTGTTATTTTTCGTTTTTAATAATAGCCATACTAAGTGGATGCGAAGTAGTATCTCATTGTGGTTTTGATGTGCATTTTCTTAATGACTAATAATATTGAGCATATATCATATGCTTATTGAATATTTGCATTTCTTCTTTTATAAAGTGTCTATTCAAGTTCTTTGCCCATTTTTTATTTGGTTGTTTTTTTGACGTTGAGTTGTGGGTTGTCTTTTCATTCTCCTGAGAGTGCCCTTTGATGAACAAAACATTTTAATTCTGATTAAGTCTATTTTTTTTTTGTCAGTGATTTTGGTGACATATTTAAGAAACCATTGCCAAATCCAAGGTTGTAAAGCTCTTATGTTTTTTTTGTAAGAGTTTTATACTTTTAGCTTTTAAATTTAGATATGTGATCCATTTAAGTCAGTTTTTGTATGTGGTGTAAGGTAAGGGTTTAACTTCATTATTTTTGTATGTGGATAGAAGTTTCCCCAGAACATACATACATTCATTCATTCATTCATTCATTTATTTATTTATAAGCTGTAAAACTTTCCCTATTGAATAGTCTTGGCCCCCTTGTTGAAAATCAACTGGGATATATGTGAGGGTTTATTTCTGGGCTCTCTATTCCACTGGTTTATATGCCCATCCCTGTGCCAGAACAACATTGTTTATTACCATATGAAATGTTTTGTTTTTATTTAATTATCATTCTTAATATGTGCCTTTTAACATAGATCTATTATATATCTTTAAATTTTGCTTTTATTAGTTACGTTTAGTCAATAGTACTCCGAAAAGAACCACAAATGTCAACTTGATAAATGAGTACTGTTGGAGTTAGTATATCAGGAAAATTAATATTAAAGCAAGCAAATTTGAGGCTACTTAATTGAAATTGTACTTTCTTTGGAAATTAGAGGGAAAAGCATAGAGATGCTTTTTTTTTTTTTAAATATTTAAAAAATGAAATATTGCTTGTACTTACAGAAAGAAAAAGAATGGGAAAGGCCAATTATTTACATAATCTAGTTAAGCTTTTTTTAAATTTCGTGTTAAATGTCACTTTTATTTTAGTTCCAGAAATAATCTACTTAATGAAACTCTTCAAGAATTTCATAACAGAAAATACCGGTATTTTGTGAGTAACATTTTCAATGAGAAGATGATAATTGTGGGCTTTTAATTATTAGTCTCATTTATATTATAAATATCTGACTTAATTTAGTGTCCTTTCAGATTGCAATAAAGATTAGAAAATTGGAATATCAGATATTATTTTCTTTCTCTGTTAATATACAAATTTTATTGTCATTACTTTTTTCAGGGTAAGTTTGTGCCCCCTCCCTTTTATTATAAAATAATATTTCCTCTAATATTTTAACTTTAAATAAGTTATGCAGGATTTAGAATTATGAAATAGAAAAATTTTGTAACAAGAACACTGAATTATAAATGTAAGGCAAAAACTTCTAAGAAAGTACAGTTTAAGCTTTTTAAAGTTTATCGTAAATAGTTAATTCTACCCCAAATAGGAACAGTCTATTATATTCTGACATATCTGACTCACATATTCAGAACTAAAAATATCCTTTTAGTTCTTTTATCTAAAAAGGGGGAAAAAGTAGAACTATACATGATATTAGCAATAAAACATGTTAGAAATATACAAAGAGTTGGACTTATCAGTTATAAATGACTATTAAGGTTTTAGATTATGTAAATCAGAATGGTGCAAAACCATTTATGCCTTCATCATATTAACTTTATTGCTCCATTTTTTAGGACAGTTATGATTTTTAAAATTTATTTCCATTTTCAGAATGTGTTGACTTTTTTCTAATTTAAAAGGTATGTTACATTTACTAATTAAGATTTTTATTTGTTCTAAATATTTTCATATTACCGTGATTTTCTTCTCAGAGATTTGGAGATATCAAATTGATGACATTTAATTTCAAATACAATCACAAAGTCCTTTCTTTATCCCTTCTTAATATCATTGATTTCACCTACTACTTTTTTTCTTCTTGTTGCTAACATATTTCAGGCCATCATCCTGCCTAAAGTGAATGGCTGCAATTTCCTCTCTACTGTCTAGATTAGAGGAAGCTCCTTTGGAGCTCTTTTCTACATTGCAACAAGAGTCCTCTTTGTAGAACACAAATCTGACTTTCTTACTCCTTGGAATTCTCAGTGTCTCCCTGTTGCATTCAGATAAAGCTCACAGTATGGCTTCACAACCAGTGCTTATGTATATCCAGTCCCTTCATATGCTGTTATATATACTTTCCTCATTTCTTACACGTAGAAATAAATACCCTCATTC
>NW_006432943.1:1922072-1938795 GCF_000325575.1 Pteropus alecto
TATTGTGAGCTGGGTGTTCAGGTACAATCTTATGTTTGCATTTTTAGAGCACTTTTAAGCATTTATTATCTCAGTTTCTGTGGGTCAGATACTCAAGAGTGGTTTAGCTTGATGGTTCTGGCTTAGAATCGCCCATGAGGTTATAATTAAAATGTTGGCTAAGCTATGACTGGTCCTGGAGGATCTTTCACTCACATGCTGTTGACAGAAGGCCTCAGTTTCTTGCTGGCCTTTGACAGGAAGCATCAGTTCCTATTGATGTGAACCCCTCTGTAGAGCTACTTGAGTGTCCTCACAACATGGACGTTGGCTTCCTTCAGAGCAAGTGATCCAAGAAAGAGAGCGAGGAGGAAGCCACAGTGCCTTTTATGATCTGGTCACACACAGTCACTGCTGCCACATTCTATTCCTTAGAAACATGTCACTAAATATATAACTCACAATTAAGAGGAGAATAATTAAGCTACCTTGAAGGGAGGAATATCAGAGAACTTGTAGGTATTATTTTATAAGCATCGCAGAATGTAACAGTAATTTATAATTCTTTCTTGGACCCGACCCTCTTGATAAAGTACATTTGTCCACATAGAAATGTTTTGAAATTTTATTGCAGTTCTTTCACTTATATCATGGAAATAAAATAAGAAAGTCATTGTTTAAGTTCTGTGTTACTTATATAATAAATGTGACACAGAATTCAGTGCTTTAAAGATTATTATAGGTCTTTTAAAAACCAAACACATCCATCTATGAGCTGTATTTATACACTTTTAAAAGAGATAATCATGGTCTTTTAAACTTGGAGCTTAAAACACAGTTTAAATTAATCGTACAAAAATTAAAGTCTTTTTAGCCTAATACACATAACTTGCTCATTCAAGGAGAATCTGAGTACTTAATATGTGCCAGCCTTTTTTATTAGGTGTTGGGTATATATGTTGGTGAACAGAACAGACATGCTCTGGTAGACAGTTTATGATCTGGTAGAGAACAGATAATAAACAGATAAATTATTTACAGTAATGATAAGTGCTATCTATGGAAGAAATGAAAAAGGTGAAGTGATAAAGGATTATGGGAAGGTAGAGGTACTTTTATACTTTCAAAAAAGATTTGTCTGGGGAGTGACCTTGAAGCCGAGAACTGAAGGAGCTATCCCTGCCAACAGCATGCAGAAAGAGGGGAATGCCCTGCAGTGTGAACAGTTGGTATATGAGGAATTGAAAGGATGCCTGGATATGTCCAGGGGAGAGTGGAATGAAGTTTGAGACATAGAAAGGGATCATATTATCTTAGAGTTTAAGAGCCATGATAAGGAGTATGGATTTTATTCACATTAAAAACGTGGAAGGATTTTGAAATTACATAGTATAATTTGTGCTAACCAAAAAAAAAAAAAAAAATGCACTTTGGCTGTGAGAGAGAAAGTGAGAAAATAGTAAGGAGGCCATTAATAATAGTCCAGGTGAAAGATCATGGGAGAGAAAGGATGTATTTGAGATCTAGTTTATCAGTAGAACTAATGGGACTTAACATGAAGTATGAGGGAGAAGGAAAGTAAGAACAATACCCAGGTGTTTTGGGTTAAGCAAATGGGTGAATGGTAATATCCTTAAATGCGATTGGAAGTCAGTGACAAGGGAAGTCAAGAGTTTATTTTTGACATTGTCGATTATGTGATGTTTGGAAGTCATCTAGTGGACATGTCAGATGGCAGGTAGTTATGCAGTTGTAGAGCCTAGAGATTTGAGAGGAGGTACACAGATGGTATTTAAAATTGTGGAATGGACGAGGTCCTTTCTCAGGAGGGAATGCCCTAGGAATTCCAGCTTTTAGAATTTGCATGCATGGGCAGCATTTTTGCTTGCTTTGGAAAGATCAAAAGACAAAAGTGCAGCACAGAATGTTTGGTTTATTTGAGTCTAATATACATAAATATATAAAAGACATGTTTTTAAAAAAAAAATTGGCAGCAATATGGTATATGAGAAAGAAATTTAAATTTCCACTCAACTACTTGTTAAATGAATGAAACCACTTACCTGCTGAGTCTTTGGAATTTTGTGTCTCTGAACCTCAGTTTCTTTATCTGCTAAAGGGAATAAAAGCAGTTGTTTAGGTTAAATAAATTAATTTATCTGGTGACTAGGACAGTGTCAGGTACATAGTAAGTGGTCAGTGTTATTTTACGTCCCCTTCCCTTCCTTGCTCTTCATCATTTATGTGTATGTCTGCGAGCAGGAGAACTACCTTGAAACCAGTGTTTTTTTAATGCACATGTTTTTCCTATTCTTATATGATAATAGATCGGTTGACCAACATAGACATACAAAATACATATATGTGTGTATAGGATAGTTTCTTAAACTATATCCTGTCATAACTCTGCTGCCTTTAAAGAAGGTTATTAAATAATGAAACACTAAGGTAAAGGTTTGTTTTGAAATATTTTTGAAGTCTAATGAGTAGGAGAATTAATTAAAACAGTATTATAAAATTATTTCTATTCATGTATTAAACCTTTGTTAATTATTAATATAGAATTCTCAGTTGCATATCAAATTATTCAAGTCAGATATAAGATTAGCTAATGTAGTACTTTGAAAGCAAAGATAAATTGTTAAATATGAATGCATGAGGGCTGTTTCTAATTCTTCCTTCCCCTCTCCACACCCTTTCTCCAAATAAAAGTGGTGACTCAAACAAGCTCTCTTCATGCTCTGCCATGGAAGATATTTTAGAGGTGATACATTATTTTGAAATATGTGATCATGTGTGTAATACCAAAGGGAAAACTTTTATTCCACATGTATTATTTCAGGTTTTTCTTTCCTAATGTTCCCAGTTCTGCTAGTAATGTTTTGGAAAGACTAATACATATTGTAGAATGGGGCTTACAGTGGACCTCCTTATCTAGTTCCTTATACGTAGGATAATCCGCAAAACTTTAGTATTAGTATTTCTTGATTCTTACAGGTTTTGACAAAGTGTTACAGAGAAACCCCTTTTCCTTTCAATACTCTGTGATAAAGTGGAAAACTCTGTCCAGTAGATGTATCAACCCTTTTACCATTAATTTATGAATTTATATCATTGTAGAATGATATACTATATCTCATCAATTCTTAGATACATATTTTTTTCTCATTTGCAGGATTTTGAAGCTAAAATCATCCTACCGAATCATCTTACCATAGATAGGATAGGAAATTATCTTTTTTTTTTTTTTAATTGGCAGCATTTTTTCTTGGTAATATGTAAAATAATTGTCTTATAATTGGTGGTATCTTAGATTTGATGAAATATGGTAGGCCTTCAACTGCAGGTCTCTAGTCATAGAATGCATTTGATATTTATGCTTATATAAAGTAAGAATCAGTTTTGTTAAGATCAGATCATATTTTTTACATTTGTTTTTTGCTTGATATCAAGTTTAACACAGAGGTCAGCAAATTTCTTTTTTTTTTTTTTTTTTGCAAAAGTCCATGTACTAAATATCTTAGGCTTTGTAGGCCATATGACCCCTGTTGCAGCTATCCGACTCTGTTGTTATAGCACAGAAACAGCCTTAGACAATACAAATGAACATTGCTATGTTCCAATAAAACTTTATTTACAAAAACAAACTGCACGTCAAATTTAGCCAATAAGCTGTAGTGTGCCAAGTATAATGTAGTAGAACATTATAATGATCAAATCATATCTGAAACATTTGCCTTCCGAAATACCTCTCCTAGATTATCTTTGAGCCTTTGCCCCATGTATCTATACTTAAAATTTTCTTTTTGTTCCCATCTGTTGCTTGATCCATTCCATCTGCCTTTGCCTAGCTCGTCATTTTTCTTAAGTTCATGAACCAGTAGATATTTTGTCTTTCTTCATGTGAATGGTCTTTGGTTCAAATTTGCCACATACTCTAAAAAATAATTTGTCAGTTTGTGGTTTATTACTCCATAGATAATCTAAGATCAGTGAAAAATTAACAGATTAATAAGTCAGAGATATTTCAATAGTGTGCCTGAGAATAAGAGTTTGTTTACTTTAGTTCAGTCTTCTGCCTTGATTGGCAGGGTTGGTACCAGAAAGTTGACTACATTTGGATCCATGCTGATAAAGTTGAATTTTAGGGGTAACCTAATGAAGTTGAATATGAAATCATTACGAGCACCAGCTCTGGAGCCAGGCAGCCTGATTAAATCTAGGCTCTACCACTTATTAGTCTTGTGACCTTGGGCTAGTTAGTTAACCTCTCTTTGCCTCAATTCTTCTTCTATAAAATGTGGATAATAATTGTATTTATCTCATAGGATTGTTCTGAGGATTAAATTAATACCTAGAACTTGTCTTGAGTGTCATAAATGAATAAAAATATGATTTCAGACATAAGATACGTGGTATTTCGAAACATTTCCATAACTGTTGAATTAAGTCAGAATAATTTGGCATTGAAAATGATAAAACAAGAGCTTATAATGAATAGTATTTTCTCCTTACCATTGACATATTTAAAGACCAATCTTTTCTCTGTGTTTACCCCATGGCAGCTATGTACTATCTGGCTCTCAGTGTATGTTAGTTAAATGAATGGAAATTTGCATTTTTGTCTCGAGGTGCTAATTTTCCAGTTGTCCTTCTAAGTTTTATAAGCCCATTTTTGTATAATTTGGAGAGAAAGTGATCTGTTGCTCATTGAAAAACATGTTGTTTTGTATGCCACTACAAAATAAGATAACCCATGAATTATTCTTCAAGCCTTTCTTCTACATCATTTTCCTCACTTTCATTACCTCCTAGCAATCTTTCTGATAGAGAATACTATAACTAAATACAAATACATTTAACTTTTGTTTAATCTCAGAATAGGCTGGGTTAATAACTGCCATATTACAATGGCTATAAAAAATGACTATCACTATTAGCAATCTTGGCTTCAGTTTTTCTTCTCATGCCATAACTTGTGAAATATAAACTTATTTCAGTTTTTAATAATAAGAAAATGCCTCTTTGATAATATTTCTATACTCATTTATATTTCCTTTTTATAATTACTAAGTTTAACCATATAAAATTACAGATACTCTACCCTTTCTGATCTAACAAAAAAGGCAATTTCATTTGGCTCACTTAATAGAAAGCAATAATTTTTTTCTGAAAGTTTTTTTACTCTTTGTGGCTTGGTTTGGTTTTAGCAGTTTGTGATTTTCATTCATTTAACAACATAATACATTTTTTGATTTTTAAATGTTAATAATAGACATCTAGGAGACTTTGAGAACTATAAGTTGTTAGTTAGAAGCTATTTGTTAAGCTTCTAAGCTTCTGGGACCAGATAAAAGGCTGTATGTATGTTATCTCTGATCCTGACAGAAGACCTGGAAAAGGAATTATTGTACATGTCAGAGCTAGGATTTGAATTCTTAATGGCCTAGTCTTAGAAGTTATGTGATGCTGTCATCACTCTGTGTTTGGTAGACGTGAGTCCCCATTCAGGAGGAAGGGAAATAGGCTCCTCTTTTTGAAGGTAGGAGTGTCAACGAATTTGTTGACATTTTAAAATCACCACAAAAGGCTAGAGATTTTTGGATGTGCTTTCTGTCATGGGTAAAATTTTGTTTTGTCCTTTAAAATTTTTTCTTTTCTTCTATGTTGATTTAAATCATTTACAGATTAGTGGTCACTCTTGAGTTCTTTGTCTTCCAGGTTTACCTTGAGATGTGGTCTTTTAATTATACACAACGGAAGTAATTCATCTGAATGTCCTCACTGTTACAAGGATCTTAATCTTCCAGTTTTCTATGTTTAATCTTTTAAAAACCTATTTATTGGATTTATAAAATATAAAACTAATTTTACAAGTTGCTTTTATTGTTGATCCTGTAAAAGGACTAAATCATACCTCTTGTTTTCCCTGCAAATTATTTTATATTTACCAGATTTATCTTTTTACAAATTCTGGGTGGCAGTTTGTTTACAGATGTGCTCATAGGCAATCTGCAGGCCTGGTTGCCCAAAAGAAGATTGCAGACCATGTACAGAACTAGAACATATATGGCAGAGTTCTTTGGTGTGTGTATGGAATAAGATGCCAGATTTTCACCGCAGCTTGCAGTTGTAAAAAAGCTTTGAGAGCAGAATGAGAAAACTGGAGTGTGTAAAAAGAGGCTGACAGGTATGATATAAACCACATTTTTGTATTTATGGTTTATCCGGAGAGCAGAGTGGAGGTATTATGAGATTACTTGAATTTCAGTATTTCTTTAGGTAAGTATGTCATATTCGACAGGGAAAATAGTCTGTTGAGGATTTTATATTCACCTTCAGACATCACTGTCAAACTGTACATAAAAATCACAGAAATAGAGATGGGTTATTGATTTAATGCCGTATAGTGTATCAGTGCAAAAACCTGGAATGAAACCCAAGAGTGTAGTGACTCAGACCACACTTTCTGAACTGATCCTCCTTGACAAACTCTCATTCTTTGCCCTGAATTTTTCAAGACTATTTCCTTGTTTGCTGTTTTTCTTTAAACTATCAGACCGTTTAATAAAGTTTTTATGTTTTAAAGTTATTGTACTGTAAAATTTACCTTTATTTGGTGTACAGCTCCATGAACTTTGATACAAATACAGAGTAGTATAACCACTACCACGATAGACATAGAACACTTTCATGACCCCCGAAAACGTCCTTGTCATATCCCTTTATAGTCACACTTTCCCTCTACCTCTAACCCCTGGCAACTACTACTGTCTTCATCAATTTGGTTTTCTCTTTTTAAGAGTGTCATATAAATGGAATCATACAGTACATAATCTTTTGAGACTGGTTTCTTTCCTTCAGCATAATGCCTTTGAGAATCACTCAAGTTACTGTATATATCACTAGTTTATTCACTTTTATTGTTGATTGTATGCATGTGCACACTTCGTATGTCCATTAACCTGTTAAAGGACACTTTAGTTGTTTCCATTTGTTGGCCGTAATAATCAATCTGCTATAAACTTTTTTGTATAGGTTTTGTGTGATCATACACTTTTTTCTCTAGTCCCAGGAATAGCAAACTTTTTCTGTGAAGGACTAGATAGACTATATTTTAGTCCATATGGTCTCTGTTGCAGCTACTCAGTTATTGCAGTATGAAAACAGTCATACGCAATACACATATAAATGGATGTGGCTGTGTTCCAGTAAGACTTCATGTACTAAACAGGAGGTGGGCCAGATACAGCACATGGCCATAATTTCCCAAACCCTTTTTCTGTGGTAAATGCCTAGGAATGGGATTGCCGAGTACATGATAAATATTGGTTTAACTTGATAAAAATTGGCCAGTTTATTTTTTCATTTATTTTTAAATATTTGGTTTAATAACAATTGAATTTTAGAATGTTAATTAACTCACGTTATGGTTCACATATCAGGCTCACACGATTTGTGATAAAACAGACTTTGGTCTTATCTTAAATTGAGGGTCTATTTTATCTTTTATTCATATTCATCATGTAAGGTCTTTTGACTTGGATGGATTTTTTTTGTTCTCAGATGAAGTGTATAACCTTTTAGTCATTTTGATTTGAGTTAAGATATGATGGGATATTTCAGGGAAGTTATTAGAAGCAGAGAATCACAGAGCTGCTAGGTTTTTAAATCAATGAAACACTTGATTTTATCCTAGATATTGAGTATAATTGAATAGGCAGCCATCATACCATGAGATGGAGTCCATTTGAGAGTGTTTGTTTATTTTTATTCAATACCAAACCTAGACTATTTATCCATGGTGGATGTCGTTTCTGTTTGTCTGTGGAATGCAGAAGTAACTTTCCGTATTTTATTGTGATTCCCACTGCCACAAAAACAAGGATTTGGGATTGAAAGAGAGGCAAAGCTCTTGGATATACCACTAGCTACTGATATTGGAGATGGTGAATAAAGCAAAAGAGGTATATCTTTCTGGTTATGGTTTTCAAGTAGTTTTGCTCATCCCAAAAAGCAGTGAGGCCCCAGGATTGTGACAGTATCACAGATTTGGAAGAACATTTTGTATTAATCATAGTCCCACCTGTCTTGATGCAATGGTTGAAAATTTATGTCCCTGGGTGGGAAAGGCTGCTGTTAATATATGCTTTTCATATGAGGTAACTTTAGAAAAGGAGCTAGCTCTTTTTCTACATTCTGTGGACTTGGGCACTGGTAATATTGTATCAAATAAAAGTCATAGACTATCTTCCCAGAATAAATTAAAAAAATTATGTATATATGTCTGTCTGTCTGTTTATCCACAAGTTTAATATGTAGTTTAGGGGTTCATTTACCTCAAGCCAACACTGTTTAATATATCTTACTATGATAATTGAAATGTTCTATTTTGTTTCTGTCTAATATGGTAGCCACTAGCTACATACAGCCATTGAGCACTTTAAATGTGGCTAGTACAACTGAGGAACTGTATTTTTTTTTTATTTAATGTACTTTAAATTAATTTGAGTTTAAGTTTAAATAGCCACACGTGGCTAGTGGCTGCCATATTCGATAACACAAGCTTAAGCTACTCCATGTATCATGGATTAGAATCTCTGTAAGAGAGGTCTTGGGTATTTCACTTCTTGGGAGTTTAATTTGTTCACTTTGCTTCTGATCTTTTGCAGCCAAGCAGTAGTCATTATATCTGGGTGTATAACAAGTTTGGTTTGTCTCTAAGTATGTAACTTCTTTGTTATTCAGAGAAATTTAAAGGCATTTCCAGCATTTCATTCTGGCATTGAAATTGAAGATCTCTGCTTATCATTTGGTACATCTGCTTTTTTCTCTCCTAAACCCAAGTCCTGGATTTTTATTTTGCTTTACATTTTCTCATTTTCCTTTTAGTTCACCATGGCCAAATATGTCTCTTTTTATCTTTCCCATTAATTCTTATTCCTTCCTCTGTATCCTGACTTAGTTAACGGCATTACTATTCTTCTAGTTACTCAGGCTGGACATCTTAGTCTCTCTGTTTTTGTTTTGTTTTGTTTTGTTTGATTTTGAAAAACGTCCCATTCTCAGATTGTTAATCCTGTATCGTTGATAGTTCTCACGTTCTCCCATACCATTACTCCTCACCCCTACCTCTACTGATACTGCCTTTATCACTGAAGAATGATTAAAATATCCATTCCACATTTTACACTGTGTTTAGAAATATTTTCTCAACATATATTACTCTCGCTTACAGGAGTTTATTGCTAGCCTAGTATGTCCATGGCTACCTATTCTGTGCAAGCCTCATCTCCAGCTTTTCCCCACATTCACCCTGTGCTCCAGCTTGCCAGATTGCTAGCAAGACACAGCAGCATGTCTTGAGCCTTTTCTTCTGTATACATATGATATATTGTATACATATGTAAACAATAAGGTCTTGCCCATTATCAGCTGATCAACTGTTCATTTTCCAAGATTTGTTTCAAATGTCACATTCTCAATTGATAGTTAAATACTTCTTTCTCTGTGTTCTCATAGCATCTTGTTGACTTATTTATTATCATTACAGCACTTACCACATCTGTAATATCTTTTACCTTAACCATGAGTCCCTAGAGGATAGAATGTGATCTTTCTGACTAACACCTAGCAGAATTCCTTGATCGAAAAAGTGTTAGTAAATGAACAAGGAAGTAAAAGTTGACATATACAGAATTTTTGTGCCCTTGCTTTATAATCATTTGAACTCACTAATTCAGTGTTTTTGATAATTTTGTGGGAGCTAAACTAAATTTTACATTTATAAAGGGTTTACTAAATTATAGAACTGAGATTGAGGACAATGTTTACCTATTTAAAAGAACTGACATTTAAAAAATAACTTTAGATGACTCAGAAGAATATTTTTATGCAAATCATTTGTATAAGAAGTACAGACATTTTTACTATTAAACCAGAAACCAAATACCTAATTGCCTTTTATTATTGCTTGGCTTAAATATAAATATAATGGTAGAAATTTCAAATTTTATATTCCTTTTAGATACTTTAATATACGTTTTAAATTGATTCTCTGCTGCTAGTTTTTAAACAAAAATGATCAGTTTATAGATCTCAGAGGTCTATAATTTCTCGGATTTTCAAATAGAAAAATATGTTAATTGAAATAGGAAGTATAGGGATTGAGAAATTTAAGTTCTACCCACCTATAGAGATGTAGGTACTCTTAATGAGTGTCTAAATTTATGTCCCGTAGGTAAGATAAGGGATTTCCATTTAAAGATAGTTGAATAAAAGCATTTGTATTTGATTCTCCTCCCTAATGCTACCCCAACATACTAAATGAATAAAGAATTGGGAAGAAATCTTTTAACTTGAGGGAAATGAGAAAACCACAACCCCAAGCCTGACTGCAATAGCTGCCAGACATTGTGAACTTTAGAACAAATTGAGAAAGTGTGCATATATCTTAAGCAAGGCACAGAGCTCTCCCAAATTAGGTGGTGTGGCAGTGGTAGGTAAGGTGAGGCTGCAGAGAAAGACTTAGATGTACCTTTTTATGCTGAAAACAGTGGGAAGAAGCAGCAATAGAGGAAGCAGTGTACAGAGCTGTCCCCTTGGCATCAGTTGATGCAAAGCCGCTGAAAAGAAGTAAACACTGAATCACAGTGCAGACAGTCGGCAGCTTAACACTTTCCCCTTCTCTCTCTACTTCAGCCCTACTGGCTTCATTACAGTTCTTCAGCCATGCTAAGCACGTTCTTAACTCCAGTCTCTGATTTTGCTTGTCGCGTAGCCTGGAAAATTCCAACTCTTGAAATTCTTATAGATCGTCCCTACATTCATTCAGGTTTCTGTTCTGTATTAACATCCTAGAAATGCATTCCTTGACGGTGCAGACTCAAACAGCAACCCTGGGAACATTCTAGCTTCAAAGCTTAGTTAATTTTTCAGATCTGTGTATTGATTTGTTTAGCTTTTTGTCTCCCTGTTAGAATCTGAGCTCCAAAGGACATGAACTTAATAGACTTCTATTTCCCATTGCACCAACAACACTGCCTGGCACATAGTGATTGCTAAATAAATATATGTTGACTAAATTATTATTTGTTATTGTTGAATAAATTATTAAGCAAACAGATGAACACACAGGCCTTCTAGTAGGCAACATAGACTTAATTCCTTTACAAGCTGAGAGAGTCTGTTGAGAGACTTGAAACATTATCAGCAAATAGCAATAACTGGTTCTTATTTTGATCCTAATTCATATAAAATAACTATAAAATAATGACATTAAATAATTGACATTTGAACACTGGATATTTGATACTAAAGATTGTATAGTAGCACTATGATTCAGGATCTAGTCACAGAAAACAATTCATTCTAGCCAGTTTAAGCAGAAAGCTACTTATTGCAGGGTATTCAAGGCTTGCAGAGGGAAGGAAACGGCAGAATAAACAGGTTTGAGGCTAATGGTTTACCTTTTATAAACATCTCCCAGTGCTGTGTCAGCTGGATCACCAGGAGAATTGCTGCTTTCTCTGTGATCAAGATAACGGTTGTGGGGGGTAGCAAACTACGGCCTGCAAGCAAAAACTGGCCTAAATGGTTTATGTATGTAAGAATGATTTTACTATTTTTAAATGGTTGAAAAAAGTCCAAAGAATAATGTTTCGTGGCACCTAAAAATTATATGAAATTCTAATTTTCATGTCCACACGTAAAGTCTTATTAGAACACAGCCACACTTACTTACTTGCCTGTTGCATATGGTTGCTTCCACACTACAGTGGCAACAAAACCATACGGTAAAATATTTATCTGGCCTTAAAGAAAGTTTGTCAATCTTTGCTCTAGAATGCACGTTCTCCATGCCATTTCAGAAAGCTACCTCTACTTGAGCTGTTGTTCTGACTCTATAGCCATGCCGCCAGTATTATGATAGCCCGCTGCCTCGCAGCAGCGGGTAATAACTAGATACTGAGGTCTCCGTTAACACTGCAGCTAAAAATGTGAATGTCAGCAAGAGTGTGGTCTCTGCTTCACTTCTGCCTTTCAAAACTTGGGCAATTAAGTTTGATCAGCTGAACCTAAATTGCAGCATGCCCCTATTTGCAAGGGAGTTTGTGGAAACTGCTATTTGCTTTACAGCCTCTCTAATGTCTGAAGGCACGTTACTGATGCAGGGTAATGGGTGTTGGTCTGCAGTCCCCACCATATTTATCATACACTAGCTATAAGAATTTGAAGCAGGTAGTCTTTGGCTTTGTTCATTAACATAATTTTTTCAAATTCAGAATCATAAATTGGTTTAGTTATAACTACTAATCCTGTAATAACTTAGACTGGTGATCTATTTAGGGGACAGTTATATAATGTGTATTCCTTTTTACAACACTATGAAGCTAGGACTGTAGTTATGTCCATTTCATACTTAAGAAAGATGTGGCTTAGAGTAGTTTTATTTACCTTCCTGATGTCACACAGAGAGTGAGTGGAGGAGAAGGTTTAAAACCCTTGTCTGCCTTACTCCAGAACCCTTTCGCTATACCCTCTACTCTTGCTAGTCTGTTGCTTGTCTCTATAATGCTTCATCTTTATGAATCCAACCAGGAAGTTTATACCACATACTGAGAACATTTTAAACATTCTCATTCAGTTCTCATTGCCTTTACAGAAATTACAATCTCTTAGCTTCACTTCTTCTTCAGTAAAAGCAGATTAATAGATTTTATCTTCTATTTTTTTTGTATAATATTGATTCAGACTTAATGCAAAACGTCTCTGTGAATATGTAACCGTATAATTTATTACTTTCTTAGGCAAAAGACTGTAGAAATTTTAGGATTAATATTATACACATTTATGCTTTATGAGAAACACATGTATAATCTTCAAGTAAAATATTCATATCAGAGGATAAAAGTTTGCTCTTAGCAACCTTGAAAGGAATAGAGATTTTGACTTTAAAGCAGCAGAGTATGCTAAACAGGCCAATCAGATAGGAACTCAGGGAAAACATTTCCTGCGAGAATATTTGGGTGAAAGGATTGTTTTAATTTAGATCCTTAGTCATAATATCCTCTTTCAGGTTAAGTCTAAATATTTTCAATGCTTGGGCCTTGGAAAAAATTAATAAAAGTACAATATCAGAGTTTAAGAGAAAAAGAAGACATAATGTTCCACTTTTAAATCAAAAATGGTCATTTTATAAAAATAATATAAAAGTATTTTATTCACAGATTAAGATGAATAGTTTCTATTGATTTGGAATAAATTTTTTTCTGAGATTATTACCTCTTATTACATAGTTGTACTTAATTGTTAATAATATTTTTTATTTGTATTATTCTTTGAATTCTGCCAGGAAATTATTTTTTTAATATTCAAAATATTATTCCATATTTGGGGTTATGTGGTTGAGTGCATGGCATGAGGATTGGGGAAGACTTGAACTAAGGAGAACAGGAGACTAAAAGGACAAAAAAGTGTAGTTAGGCGTATGTAACATTTTCCTTCTGTGTCAGATGTATCTAGAGATACTAAGAATTCTCTGCCAGGATATTACTCATGAATCATAGTTTTTTGTTGCCAGTCTGGTTACACCCTTGGTGGAAGATGCACAAAGTAAACATGAGTTTTGTGTGTTTTTAACTTCTTGAGGACAAAAATACTTGTGATAATTTTGTCCGGTTGTTTAGGGAAGAACAAAGAGTACTGTCATTGGTAGGAGTGGCTAGAAATAAAATTACACTTGCTTTCATAAATAAAACTATTTCATAAAGACAGAGAGGCAACTTCCATTTAATCAGAAGAGCACTGGAGTTGAATTTATGTCTTGAGTTCAAATTTTAGCTGATTGTAGTTATTGGATCTTTTTAGTAAATTGATTTAACCTTTCTGAACTTCAGTTTCTTCATTTATGACATTGGTGTTATATCATTTTGTGGTAGGAAATAAAAAATAAATTTATCTGAAGATACTTAGCATTGTACTTGGCTCTGGATCTTAAGTCTGTTTCCTCTACAAGAACTGACGCAGAGGTAGGAAATGAGTTCTTTGGGGATTAACTCCAGCCCTGGCTACTAATCACTGATGCTGTCCCTTTAGACTCTCAGAAATGATTCAAGGGCAGAATGGCTGGTGTTTTCCACTTGGAAAAACTGATTACAAACCAATGTGTAGAAAAGTTTGCCTGTGAATAATTAACATGTGCAGAGAACAAAGCTGCAAAAACCTGATTGGCTAGAATAGTCTAGCTAAGGCAGTGAAGTCCTTTTGTTTTCTTCTTATTGTCGAAAATCTTTTAAAAATGTATACTTACCTTCCCTGACACTTTTCCTCCCCACAGCCCTGCCACCGTGCAGCTAGATTAGGTTTCCCTGCTGTACTTTCCCCCAGCACCTTGTGCTTCCCTGGTAAAACACACATTGCCTGTAACACACCCGGACTCTGAGCTCCAATGAAATCAGGTATCTTGTCTGTCTTTAAAAAGTTGTCATTACATAACAAATGGTAAATGCCATATGTGCTCGTTGTTGATACTCACCACTGTATCCCAAACATCTTATTCATTTTATTTTTCATATGATATGCGATTTTTGAATTTATGCTTAAGAAATTCTTACCTGATTCATAAAGATACCCTATTTTTTTATTATTAACTTCATAATTTTACCTTTTATTTTGGGGTCTTTAATTCATCTTGAACCCACCTTTATAGATTTTAGTAGGAGTCTATTTTATTTTACAGGTGTGTCACTTTCCCAGGACCACCTACATAACAATCACACCATTTCCTGGGACTTATATCATACATAAGTCCCCAGTACATACGTGGGTCTGTTTCTGAGCTTGGTCTCTTTGTTCTTACGTCACAGCCACTGGTAGAGGATTATTTTCTGAATCTAAATATTATTTAATTTTAAAGTTTCATGATCATCGTTACCACTTATCTTTCTTAAGGACTTTTACATTATGTTGAACACTTTAACTACTAACCATTATGATTCTTGAAACATATATTTTGGAAATTCTTCATCAGTTTCTTTAAATATAATTGTATTAGAATTCTAAATCCATTTTTTTTTTTTTAAATATAATTGCTTCATAAGTCTCTTTTTTTCATTTTGTTAAAATGTTAAATTTTACTTTTTAGGAGAAATCTGGACCTCAATTAAATGAGTTTCAAGTTTGAGAGTATACTAAATAGTATTAAAAGTTTTCAATCATTCAGTAATTAAAGGCAGATAAGTTTGTTTTTTTTTTAATCTGGATAAATAATAGGTTTCATTGTAGGAACAGATTACTTTGAGAAACCAGTCCACATATTTATAATAATCAAAGTTGATGTAGCTCTCATTATTTTTTAATGAATTAGTGTATGTTCTACTAGGATCATAAATGCATGGGTAAACCAAAATCAACTAAAATGTCTCAGAATGGTCATTTTGTTCATAGAATATCTTCCTTTTATGTAATTTCAAAAAGAAAAATAAAACTGGAAAACAATCTGTTTTCTTGAGTTCTTTGTCTTTGAATACCTAGAAAATTTTGCTCAATCCAAACTGTAATTTTTAGAATATTATATGTACTCTAGGAGGAAATTAGGTAACCAAATGAAACTTAGCTTTAAACCTTTCACCTATGGAAAAATTTATTTCTTATAACTTATATTTTTTATTTAAGCAGTTAGATTCAAAACCTAGAAATTTGGAATAAAAAAATAGATTATGTATTTAATTTTAAGCTCCAAATACTAAGCCTGCAAGCAAATATTTGAACTACATTTCAGTTGCATAGCCTTTACCTTTGTCCCCCAGCTCTAGCTGAGGTGTTAATTGTAAAATGTAAAAAAGAGACAGGGAGGGTGAAGATAACAGCTGGGTGTGCTTGATCCTTAGTCCTGGAATAAAAGTCCGCGCTTTTTCAGATTGTTCCCTTGAAATAATGAGAGTGAGGTTTTATTATAGAATGTTTAAAAATTTAAAAATCTAGAAAACAGTCATCTTCCTACCACAAGGGGGTCTATCCCAGTTTATTTAAGATACTATTTTATTACTTAATATTCTTTCTGAGAGGAGGATGAGGCTATTATAAGAAAAATATGGTAAACTGAGTTGTACTTTGAAAATTAATCACTTTAGTAACTTATTGCCCCAGAATAAATGGCAGCATATTTAAAATATTATTGTTAATATTTCAGATGGCTTTATAAAATGTATTAAATAGCTAACTGATAAGAATAGCATTTCTTCTCTCATTCTTCCCCAAAGGCATTTTTAAAAATAGACTACATGTGATCAACAGTGAAATGATGTAATTAGGGCATGGCTATTTATGGTAATCATTCTTATGTTTTGGTATGGTGGAAGGTTAGAGAGATGTAGTTTTGTTATTATTTTGTCCTCTCTTTCCACCCCTTTTACTCTTCAACATCCATTCCTCCACTCCTTTAGTAAGAATGTACCCCTCAGCCATGAGCGTATAAATACATTTTTATATTTCATTTGTAGAATATCTAATGCAAAAATTATAAGGAAAACAATAATACTCTGATTAGCAAACAGTTATATTCAGTAACAAGTAATATTGTTCTTAAGATTCATATCAGTATCACCTTTATATTTTAAAGTATGTTTCTTTAAGGATTTTATAAGTTTTATAAAAGTTTCCTTTTTCATTTATTCTATTAAGTGAATAAAGAGTATTTATAAAATAAATCAGGTAGAAGAATTTATGGAAAAGTAAATAAGGT
>NW_006432943.1:1939033-1952751 GCF_000325575.1 Pteropus alecto
CATCCATAATATATTTATCAATCAATCATCTTCAGTATGTTGGATACTGTGGCAAACAGTAAAAAGTTGAATATAAAAAACATAGGTCACTAACCTTATATTAGGTTTGTTTTCAAGGAATGAGGGTGGATCTGCCTGTTTACTAGAGATGCTCTCCATACCTGTGATAGGTTGAGAAATAGCCTCAGATGGGATCACAGTAGGCTGTTGGCTGTTGACAGGGTAACCTTGGTGGAGAAGCTTGAAGTGGCTACTTAGTGGCTATTTTTCTGGGTGATGAGAACAAGTGTGGATTTGGGGCGGTGGATGATGGGCAATGGTACAGATATATACACAGGCTAAATGACCAAACATTGTTACAACAGAGAGCAAAGAACTGTCGATAAAATATACATTAATTTCATTTCCTTTATTATTGAGGTTGTGCAGCCTTTTATATATTTATGGTCATTCATTTTCCTTTTCTGTGAAATGCTTATTTATCTTTTGTACATTTTCTGATTAGGTGGTTTCCCTTTCTCTGACTTGTAACCTTACGTATTTTGCATCTAATGCTGTTTTGTTCATTGTTGGTGTTGCAGATATTTTGTTTCTGATTTATATTTTGTGTTTATCTTTATTCTGTTGATTTTTCATGTATAGAAGTTTTTAATTTTGATAAGATCAATGTTGTGTGTATGTGTGTGTAGTTTTTAAGACATTCTTGCTTACCCTGAGGTTATAAAAATATTTTCCAACATATTCTTCTAAATAGTTTAAAAGTCTTATTTTTCAAATGAATGTGCTAATTGCTTTGGTGGCAAGAACATGATGAATATAAGCTACTGAAAGCAAAGCTAGGTGGCTGGAACAGAGAGATTCAGGTGAGATGGGGAGGGTGGCTTAATAAATATTTCTTTGAATCAATGATCAAATTAGTATTGTGGAGATATGTTTAGATTATTTTAAGATTAAGTACGATCATGAGCTATCCATGATTGGTTGCCAGGCAGTAAAAAAAAAACTGAGGAGGCCATTTTAGGCAGAGGAAAGACCATATGGGAGAAACATCAAGGGTTTGAAATTACATGGCGTGTTCAGGGAACAGCAGTTTGGATGACATGGTATAAGCATAGAATGAGGAGAGCAATAGTGCAGAAGACAGCTTCAAAATTAAATACACAACAGATTTTGAAGAGCCTTTTATGTCTTGAAAAGGATTCTGACTATGCCTTTACAGGCAGTCATATAACTTTTAAGGGAAGTTGTGTACTGATACGTTTGGAATTTTAGAAAAATGAATATAGCCACACCATGGAGGGGGTAAAACTGGAGTTGGTTCTCCCACAGAGCCTTACGTATAGTAGACCTTTAATGAATTAAATTTCAACAATGCCAATGCACAGAATCTATTTAGAATTTTCCCCCATAATCAGCTGCAGAGTCTGCAATGCATTCTTATTAGTGGCGAATTTTCAGTCTTGTGAAAGGATTTGATATTTAGTAATAGGCAAAAGTCATTTGGAGGAAGTTTGAAAACTAAGACAAATGAGTAAGCAGTATAATTCCATTTTTGGTAAAACCTGATATATGATGACACTGATTTTTAGATGTAGCTTATAAAATGCACTGAAAGCAGTTTTTAAAGAGGAATTTTAAAATGTTTTTTGAACCATGTCAGCATCATTATGTGTACATAGCTTCCAAGATAACTTATTGGTAGAGCAAAATTTATCTGAACATATAAATTTTGATATTTTGAGAAAAATTAAAATAAAAGTTTGAGAATTCACAATTAAAACCTTCATTACTATGTGATCAGTCTGAAGAAACCAACATTTACTTTACCACTATTATTTTTTTACTAGTTTTATTTCTCTTGCTATCATTATTTTATTACTTTTCTTATTTGTGAGATTTTACTAATTTAATTCTGCACAATCATTTTCTTTTCATCACTTTTGGATCACAGCATATATTCCCGCTCATTCAGTAATGACTGGTTGTTGATACTGGGAAGCTGACTTCTTGGATGTTCTTGTCTATGTTGTTGATGCATCAGTTCCCTGTGAAGGATTTAGTGCCTTTCATTTTGTGATCATCTGCTTACCAACCAGACTTAACTATTAAGTAGTAATTTTTTTTTTCCTGCCCGGCCTTCACATTTATTGTTCTTAATTTCTGAATTTATACCAATTTTTGTTGAATACTTTTGAACAATACACTGTGGGATACCCAACACTATCCAGCAAAAATGGTCATATGATAATAATGGTTGATTACTTTTTCAAATAAAAAAATTGAATTTAAACAAACCATAAAGAACAAGGTTGTCTTCCAAGCCTTCTTGTTTTAAAATAAACACATAAGGAATTTAGAGAAAATTCTTCTCTTTGGCCTATGGTAAAACACCTTAACTTATCTTTGGTTGAGCTGTCTCTCATCTTCTAAACTTTTATCGATCACTTTTTACTCATTTATTAATCATTTATTGTCTGTTTCTTATTTGCCAGGTATTATACTGTATTAGGTATTGGGGGGAGGGGAATGGGGAGAGTTGAATAGGACATGATCTTTGCCTTCCATAGTCTTATATTATTTGTTCAGTGTTGGAAAAAGATAAATAAAATAGCAATTACATAACAGTTTGAGAAATGCTATTACACTCACAGGATTGTATGGGAACAAAGAAGTGAACATCTCTATCAAACTGGGAGATCAGGAAATGCTTTCTAGAAGAAGGACAGTTGAGCTGAGATTTAAAGGATGATTAGTAGTGATCAGCTAAATGTAGAATTATGGGAGGGCCTCACAAGGCCTCACAAGAGAGAGTTCAGAGTATGTGAAAGAATGGAAATGTGAAGACACAGCAGGGAAACCTGTAGGAGTGAAGTCATGGTATGAATAGAGTAAAGTGGAAAGGTAGGAGATGAATAGGGATCGATGTAGGCACGGGCCAGGTCAAGAGCCTTGAAATTTGTACTTTCCCTTAAAGCTGTGGGAATCACTCCTACTTTGATTTATTTCTACTCTATACTTAATCCTCAGGTAGGTGTTAAGGATTTGGAGAGCACAGCCTGCTTTCAGGGAATTCATCGTTTAATGAGATGCTGATAATTAAGAAAGAAATGATCTTTATTTAAGCAAATTGGTAACTTTTCAATTTAGAATAAATGGTTGTGAATGTGATTTCTTTCAGGAGATGTTTAAGAACTTCGATATTTACAAACTATGAGGACTTTGTCTAAGATGAGAACTAGGATACATAAATTGTAAGGTTTTAGCAATTTTTATATGTAATATATCAATTTTTGTGAGGAATAGTAAAACTAGCACATCCAGAATTCAGAATATCTGAACATAAGACCGATGCTGCCACATACTAGGTATATGGCTGTATGCAAGTCTTTCAACATTCATTCACCCATCACCTACTATGAACTAGGCATACACAGTTAAATAAGATGTGGTTCCCATCATTGAGGAAATTATAAGTTAAATGCGAGTAAATAACCACTTATTAATGTTAGACTAACAGTAATAATAGCTATCACTTACTGAGCACCTGGGCAGATATTACTCTTAAGTGCTTGCCATGTAGTAACTCATTTGGTGAGTTATACTACAACAACACTATGATGTAGGTTCTGGTGGTTACTGTCTTTTTACACTTAAGGGATCTGATGCATGAAGATGGTAACTGACTTAAGTTATACAGCTGGTAAGTGATGCAGCTAAAATTTGAACTCAAGCAATTAGTTGCAAAGGCCATGTAACCATTACATTAATTAATCTGTCTCTCCTGGTGATGAACATTATAGGACAGACTATAACTAAAGTACCATGGTGGGATAAAAGGTAGAACAACAAACTCCACCTGGAGGTTTGGGAAAGACTTCTCTGAGAAGGTGACCGTAGAGTTTAGCCACTAGGAAAGGCAGAGAAGGGGACATCCTTGGCAGAAACAACAACATACACAGAGAGCGAAAGAACCCAACAAACCTGGGAGATACTTTCAGTGTAGCAGAATTTAGTGAAACTGATGGCTTACTGAGAGAGGAGGCTGGAAATATGGATGGAACCAGAGTGTCTAAGAACTTAGATATTAGAGTAAGCTGCTTCAATTTATTTTTAGGCAATAGGTTATCAACAGAGGTTTTAAATCAGAGAAGTGATATATTGGCTGCTTTGTTTTCACAAGGAAACTAAGGAGCTCTAGGGAAGATACATTCAAGACAGGGACACCAGTAATATTCTAGTAAGAACTGAGGCTGATGTTTTCAGTCATTTCAAAGAACCAGATTTTGGTTTTCTTGATTTCCTGTTTTCCTGTTTTTCAATTTTTTTGATTTGTTGCTCTGATTTGTTATTTCTTTCCTCTGCTTCCTTTAAGTTTAAATTGCTCCTTTTTTCAGATCTTCTTTTGTAATGTATGCATTTAGTGCTACAAATTTCCCTCTAAGAATACCTTTCACTGCATTTTATACATTTTGATAAGTTGTATATTCATTAAGTTCAAAACTACATCTGTATTTATTTTCCGTACAGTCAATCTATTAATTATTATATGAGGGTTGTTGAAGTCTCCAGCCCTAATAGTGGATTTGTCTCTCCCTTCAATTCTGTAAGTTTTGCCTCACATTGGTTGATAATCTTGTTAGGCTTATACACATTAAGGATTATTATGTCTTCTTGGAGAATTGACTCTTTTGTCAGTATGTAATACCCTTTTTTATCCCTGATATTCTTCCTTGTTTTAAAGACTGTGTATCTATAATTAATGTAGCTACCCAGCTTTCTTTTGATTGGAGTTACCATTCCATTTCTTTTACTTTCAGCCTATCTGATTACTTACATTTATTATTCATGTTTAAAGTTGCTTTCTTATAGCCATCGTCTAGTTGGGATGTGTTTTTTAATCCACTCTGACAGTCTCTGTCTTTTAATTGGTTCCCTTAGACCATTCACATTTAAAGTGATTGTTGATATAGTCATATTTGTAACTTTTCTATTTTTACATTTCTGTGTTTACTCCCATCCCCTCTCTGTCTTCTCTGGTTTAACTGAGCATCTTACATGATTTTTTGCCTATTTGTTGCCTGTCTTTTAACTTTGTGGTGCTTTTAGCTATAAATCTTTTTTTTTCCTTTTAAGAAGAATTTACCCCAAATTATAAATATTTCTTTTTATCGTTCCTTCTAATATTATATTGTTTGTTTACATTTAGGTCTTTAAAACCATTTGGAATTAAGTTTTATTTATGGAAATGATAATTTTAGAAAATCATAAATTAATGTTGTAACCAGAATTGTAGAATTTTCTCCACAGTATCTAGCAACCCAAAATTAGAAATGGAGAAATTGTGTAGTTGGATTCATCCAAGCATGAATAGTGGTTAGGACTGTTTATAGGCTAGGGGTGCAAGGGAGGTGAAGAAGGTACAGTTGAGAATATCATTGAAGATTAAACATGGTCTCACCTGTACAGAAAATAGGATAATTGAGAGAAGTCAAGAAGAATAAGTGATTCCAGTAAAGACCACAGATTTAGGGAGCAAGAAAGATGGATTGACTGAAAGTTATCTCAGAGTGAGATTTCAAAACTTGAAATTTCATAAAGCAATAGATATCCTAGTGGTGCTAGGTCTAGGATATGGTCCTGGAAGTTTTAGTCCTGCTAATATGCATCCGGAGGTCAGTCTCCCCTGCACTGTGCCATCCACTGAGGATACTGATAAGTGATCACAGAACTGAATGATTTGGATTAGAGGTGTGGAGATAGGTAAAATGCAGAATGCGTATTAGGCAGTCACAAATTAGGAGCATTGTGCTACTAAAATTCTTTTGCAGGTCTTTTATACAGAATTTTGAACACAATTTATATAAAGATATACTTTCAGGGAATGCCACACATCTTAGTTCAACTTACACAAGTTTATTTATTCCATAATATAATTTAATTAAACTATATCAATCATGTTGTATAACCTAAATGCCATTTAACTATTAGGGTAAATGTGCCTTTGGGGCTCCCAAAACAGCATTGGGGTCCCTAGGAGGAAGGGTTCAAGAAAGGTGTTGGGGAGATGTCAACAGTGGTGGCTCCTAATTGACAATCATCTAAGTGAAGTGTTTTGAAATGAAAGTGCAATGCTTTTTGGCTTTGGGCTGTGCTTTAGTCTATGAAGAGAGAAAATTAAGCACACTGGAAAGACGCTTTGAGAAATTGTTCAGTTCAGTGTACGTAAAGGATGATGAGTTAACACATGGGATGGAAAGGCTGAGGGTATGTTGGGAATAGGTCTTAAGTAATTGTATTTTGCCATATAAATGAGTTGGCTGATCTAGTAATATCTCATAGATGAGGCTAAAATATAACTATCCTTGAAAGGCAAAAAACTTAATGCTTTAGCAGGTAGAAATTTTAAATTCTAATTCAGGATTATATCTATGGTACTCTTTCAGTTTATATGTTAGATTGCTGGGTTATATACCCAAGTTGGTTGGAAGTCTCTCAGAGTTTTACCTTTATTCTTCAAAAGTCTAAGGAGTTTTGCCTTTACTCTTCACATTATAAGAAAAAAATAAAATTTTCCCCCACAAAGTTAAGAAAAAATTAAAAACTTGAGCTATTACGTATAATTCTTTGATGAAAGTATAAGATTTCTCTTGGCTAAGTGAGCTATTTATTTTAAGGAATTAAGGAGTTACTTAGAAAAGCTATTTTAAGTTTTTAGCTGAGCTACTGAAAGGCAGCTAGTTACATGACAAATATATTTCAAAAGGTTAGGCTATTTACTCGTTCTATATCTTTCTATAATTTAAATAATGGCAAACTGTTTAAAGGATTTGGGGCGGGCGTAGTTAAAGTATCTGGGATTTTCAAGCATTAACACGAGATTAGAATAAGAAATACTGTCTGGGCTCATTGCAGTAATTATCTCATTGCTATTTAAATAACCCCCTGTTGGCAGTACAAACACTTTTCTCTTGTGAAAATCGAGTTCTTATATACAATAATCTCTATAAATATTTTGAAAACCCCTAATAACATTACCCCAACAATAATCATTCTATTTGACTTCATTATTATTATATTTTGCGTATCTCTTCTATATTCTTTCTAAACCTCTTATTGAACATCAACTAAGAAATAATTTTCCCTTAATTTTTATTCGTTTTGCAAGTCTCTAAAACATAGTACTATAGGGGATGTTATCCTTTCCCTTACTTGCTTAAATACTAACTAAAAAAATAGATGAAAAGGAATTAAATGTTTCGTGATCAAGCTGAAGAAAGAAAAGAATTATTGAATGTAGCTATTGTGCTTGGCACTTTATAGAAAATATGTTATTTTATGTATGCAATACACAAAGGCTGTAAGGAAAGATTTTACAGGTGAGAGAAACTTGTATTTCAAAGGAGTTAAGAGCCTCTCACTTGAAGTTACCTGTCATATATGGACATATTTGTACAGCTTTGACTGAAAAGTACCTATTTTTTTTTTCTTTCATACCTGAAGAGTATTTTAAACATGGTAGTTCTTGGTCTGAATTTTACTTTAAATATAAACATTGAAGTGCAGACAAAGCAATGATTCAGTAGTCTGGTATGCTTAAGTGTTTCTTGGTAATTTAGGAGAAAAGGAGAAATCTGAATTATTTCTATCACTGAGATTATCTCGGTAATTGAGAAATAACGAGTAAACCCATTTAGCTGATTGATATCCTTTTGTTTCTAGTAAATATTAAATAATGATGGCATGATAGCTTGATTACATCTAGTTGATGTTTGTCAATTTATGATCATGTGTGTGTTTTACTGGGATGAAAGTTGATTAGTGTATCATCAGAAAAATCAAAAAGATTTTTTTTCATATTCTAATTGCTACTTGATGCTAAATAATATGCTAAATAATCATAGTTTCCAAGAATTCTGTAAAATAAGCACGTAGATATGAGTAAACCAGGAAGAACACTTAACCCAGGATATGAAGATCTGGATTCTCATGCAGCTCCGTTCTACTGTGCAATTTTGAGCAAGTTGTTCTTGTCTTGGGACCTCACCTAAAGGTGGAATTAATCCTGTCTTCAGCTCACTTGCTTAAGTTGGAATGGGGAGCAAAGGAGATGGTCTGAAAGTGTTTTAAAATTCTACAGATGTAGAGTGATGCTTGATCTTTTTTTTTTTTTTTAAATGACATAGACCCCTCTGTAAGCTGGGTATCTCTTAGAAAAACATTTTGAAGTATTGAAGGGTCATGAATCCCATAAATCCTACCCACAGACTGTAGATTATGAACTCTGGCTATAGGCTACAGAAAAAGAGCAGAGCTATGCGGCATCTAAAATGTTAGCTAATTTACAGACATTTTATTATTCACTTCAAATTTGAATTTTGTTCTAGAGATTTCTAGGACTATACGTATCAGCACATAGTAGGTTATTTGAATATATTTGTTGAAATCTTTATATTTGGAGACTTATTTTCTAAGAAAAACTTTAAACTGGATTAACTTTTGTTTGTCATTTGTAGTTTAGAGGTTCCGCTTTGCTCTTTGCTTGTATCTAAGCACTCTTCCCTGCGATTGGACCCCTTAGGGTATAGTAAGTGCTTTTTGCACAGCAGTCATTCAGCACAGACAGGCCTTTGGCAGAGCTGTAAGCAGAGTCTGTCTTTCTGCTCCTCACCTGTAATGAGTCACATCATGGCCTCCTGCACATCGTGGCCCTTATGTTTTAGTCGTGCTAGAGTGCTTAAGCATATGCCTGTAGCCAAATATGAAATTCGCTTAAATTCTCAAGAATAGGCATGTTTAAGATGGTAGTTCTTTTTATAGCTTTAAAAAATCAATAAACAGATGTTTAGTAAATAAAACTGTAGCCTTGCAGTAGTCTTCATTTCTTAAGTGGTATACTGCTTACGTGGTTATGCAGCCAAATTAAAAATTAATGTTCATATTGTTCCTGCATATCTACGAATTAAAAAAGAAATTGCTTTTCATCCAGATTTTATATATCCATAATGTCCTCCCAGGCTTCCTGATTTCTTTTGTAAGATATCCTGTTTTTGTGTGTGAAACTAGCTAATTGCTGGCAGTCAGTGGTGGTTGAAGAGGGCTGATGTTGCGTTCTGAAAGCTTAGTGTCATTGGTTCTGGTATAGTGGTTGGTTTATTCTAAACCAGTGGTTGATTGGTTTATTTATTTCTTAACTGCAGCTCTAGCCAGGAATACATTTTACATTATGATATAAATACCCTCTTACCTAAAATAAATTTCATGAAGTAATAATTACTCTCACTGTATGTATCCAGTATCTTCTATTTCATTTTTTAAATGCTCATCATGATCTGCTAAATGAATTAACATGATCTACCAAAAAGGATTTCAAATTACAGTTTGAAAAAGTGGTCTTCAGTTATATAATTTTTACTGTTGTCTTATGATTTGTAAATTATATTGGGATATCATTTTATTTAAGTTTATTTATGTTTTCAAACTATAACAAACTCTTTAGTAGGTACCAGAGTGCAATCCTTTATCTAAGAAAAAAAATATACATAGAAAACTTTGTGGGTTTTGGTTGGATATTCTGATGTTGGATGTAAGGGTGAACTTTCTGTTCTTTCATTCTTTTTAATGTATGCTCAGCTATTAAGCAATATTTTAATAGTAAGATTTACGATCTCTTTATTTGTTGAACTTGATATGATGAACTTAACTGTAAATATTTGTTGCTTGTCCAGTGAATGTTTTACATTTTATACAAATTGTGTCAAAGCTAGTAGGATAATCTAGTACCATGATTATAATTTGTCATATAGAGAAATGTATCAAAATTAGCTTTGCCTTTCTACCTTTTCTTTTTAAAGAAGTAAAATATATATATATATATTTTAGTCAGAATTTTCTATTTTTCAGTCTTTTATAAGTTCTTCATGCATGCTTGACCTGGTCAAGATGATATTTTGACCTTTTGTTTATTAATATTTTCCTTAAGAACTAGAAGTGTTTATCACCAACCCGCCAAGATGAACATGGTGAAGAGGATCATGGGGCGGCCGAGGCAGGAGGAGTGCAGCCCGCAAGACAACGCCTTGGGCCTGATGCACCTCCGCCGTCTCTTCACCGAGCTGTGCCATCCTCCTCGGCACATGACTCAGAAGGAGCAAGAAGAGAAGCTGTATATGATGCTGCCAGTGTTTAACAGGGTAAGTCCAGGATGCCAAGTGCTTGCCTTTTCGGACTGGGTGGCACTGCAGGAATCTTAAGGTTATAATGTGTCACAAGTAGGAAAAAATGATAGAATGAGATAGTTTTTAAGAAGCTTGATGTGTTCATTCCTTCTTTCAATTTGCTATAAATAATGTGACTTGTGAGACCTGGTCAGAATGAACTCCACTTAGTTCTAACAGGTAAAAGGAAGATTGTGAGCATTTTATAAAATGTTCCTCTAATGGTTGAGTTTTGGGGGAGAGAGAGCTTGTAAATTATCATTTGTTATTTTCATTATTTTTTGAGGTTTACCGCACCAAATGGTGCAATTGCCCAATTGCTTTGTACACTTTAAAGATCATCTGTTTGCCTTGTTGTTCGGCAGGTTTTCGAACAGAGCTTTTGAAAGAGGATAGTTATAGGCACCAGAGAGTCTAAATAGAGTTAATGTTTTCATGTATTTTATCAAGTTGATTACATGTAGCAATCTTGGTGGGGATCTTTAAAATAATTTTTAAGTTATCAAAGGTGTACAAGTTCATAGTTTAAAAAGTCAAGTAGTTCCACAGGCCAGTAGGTGTCCTACTGCAGTCCATGCTAATTGCTGCTGCCACTTTTGGCTCTTTCAGCTTTTAAATAACATAATTTTACTGCTTGTTTCTTGATTATTCAGTTTTAATTGACTGCCTACTGAGATATATGAGAATTAACCTTTTTAATTCCGCATCCCTCTAAGCCATAATATACATATACACTAGTACGTGCTACCCTCTTTCTTATCCTTTCCATGTAGCTATACCATTTGTTTAAACAATATTCATTGTTTAGACTTTACTGACCATGGAGTAAATATTATTTGAAGGTAGACCACCATTATTTTTCTACTCTTGTAGAACTTGTTTTTTCCAGACTTTATAACTGTCTCGATTTCTGTCTTTTTTCTGCATGTCTGTTTCCCTTTCTCCCCATCTCTCTCTTTCCCACCCATCTCATTCTCTTCTTCCTGTTTCTCCCTTCTGCTATTGCTCTATTTTCCTTCTCTTGCCCTATCTCTGTTTATTTCTGTTTCTCCTTCTCTTCCTGGTCCCCTCTCTTTATCTCCATCTTTGTCTCTTTTTCCATATCTGTCTCTCTGTGCTTTCATCTCTCTATCCCACCGCTATCTTTCGCTCTCTCCCCACCATCTGTCTCGCCCTCTCCCTCTGCCCTCCAACTCTCTCCTTGTGTCTCATTGTTCCCCTCTCCTGTCTTTGTCTCTCTCTACCTTTTCTCCTCCCTTGTCTCCCCCTCTCCTTCGAATCTGTCTTTCTCTCCCTATGTCTGTCTCTTTACCCCTATCTCTGACTCATTGTCTCTCCTCTAGTCTCAGTTGGTCTCTATATTTTTCTGTGCCTATTAGTTTTTAAGCCTCAATTTTTCTAGGCTCTTTTTCCTTCTCATTATTTTGAAATTTTACTAAGGCTTCATGATGAACTTTCTTAATCTGAAAACTTGTACCGTTCGGTCCTAGGGAAATATTTTTGAAATAGTTCTTTTTTATATGTTCCTTTTTTTAAAAGAACTCAATCATATATTAACTATTCTATATATTTTTTTGGTGTCAAATATATAAACATTGTACTATAACTGTACTATGTATTAGAGTTTCTGAGATAAAATACAGTCATCGGGGAAGAGATAAGCTCATACACAGATAATACAATAACAAAGAAATGTATTAGAGACACTGGAGGGTATTATGGCACTCTTGGAAAGAGAGTTGTCTAAAAGTATGTTGGGATCAGGGAAGGGAATTCTCCCTCAAGAATACGATGTGATTCTTGAGCCCCTAAAAGGTAAACATTAGCCAGATTGTAATTAACTAGACTAAATTAACCAAGAAGATAATTTTAGTAAGAAGTTAAAGCATGAGTAAAGGTAAAAGACAACAAACATTTTAATATGTGCCAACATCTATAAGCAGTCCAAGATGTTGATTTTATGTCAAGGAAGGGCAAAAATTAAGACTGTTGAGATTGATAAGAAGCTCATTATGATAGGTTTCTATGTCATATTAAGAGCTTATGCTTTTGCTGGGAGGCGTGCGGAACCAATGAAAGTATTGTAAGCAATAGAGTGAGAGAGTAGAAGGGTCCAAGACAAGGCTGTTTCCTAGGTTTCTTATTTGAGAAACTGGGTAGATATTTTCCCAGTAGCCAAGAAAAGCTTAGGGGAAAGATTCAGTTTGGGGCATTGAATCTAACAGTTGGAAGCTCAGGTGAGAGGATTTGGCAGGACACATATTTTTAGGACTCATTGGCAAAGTGTGGTCATTGAAACTGTGGAATGGGACAGGATTACTCAGGCCCATACTGCCAAGTGAGAAGAGCAGTAGAATAAGGATGAACCATGGAGCATATGGATGTTTAATGATGGAGGGGGAGCCCATAACAGATATAGAACAGGAGTCAATCAGTGGCAGTACAAAACTAATCAAGAGAGGGTGGTTATTGACTCCAATTTGCAAGAAGGAGGAGAGCAGTCAATACTGTCATGGACAATAGAGAAACAGTAATATGGGGACTGAAAAATATCCACAAGGTTTATCAGGTTGGAAGTTACTAGAATTGCGGAGCCAGAAAGCAGTGAGTTGAGTGAGTAGGAGATGAGAAGAGACAGTAAGTGTATACTTGACTTATAGAAATCTGAAAGAAAAGAGAACAAAGGATATTGGTAGAGGTGAATTTTGCAATAAAAGGGTTTTTACTTGCATGTTTCTAGTGTTTTGCTTTGTTTTGAAGGGTGGGAGAGATGTGGGCATGCTCATAAAGGGAAGGAAGGAAACCAGTAGAGAGGGAAATTTGGAAATTTTCAAGATGGAGAGAAATTGATTGGGGGAGGAGAGCATGGAATGAAATTATAGATGGGTGGTTGAGCCTCAAGCGGGAGAAGGTGACCTCATCCTGTAGGAAAGCAAATTTTGTTGGATGTGAATAGGGATTTGTAGTTAAGGCGGCGGGAAGTTGAATAAGATCTTGCTTAATGACCTCGGTTTCCTGTAGTTGTCCACAGAAGATATGGTCTGTTAAGAGTCTAGAGGAAGTAGGTTAAGAGATTTAAGGGAATTGTGATGGTTTGGAATATTAATGAAAGGGAATAAGAGAGATGAAAAGGAACAATAAAAAGGTATTGAGGGCCCAGTGAAGGTTGGAAATAATAATTTGTACTGGATCTTGTCCATGCAGGTATATGATTTTTCTCTTGCCAGGTACTCAGCAACATGTGTGTAGAAGTAGAGAAGATGGATAGATACATTATTTATTAGGATTGAGGTTTGGCAAGGCTGGTAAGGCAGAAGGGTAGGAGAAGGAAGGAGCATAGTACGAGAGAGGCTAGTTTACATATTACCCCAGTTGGGTAGGGTAGAATAGGAATAGAAGATGGAACTATTAATGCATTTAGAGGGTGTTCATTTTTAATCTTTGAAATAAGATGCTGAGAATGGTATAGGGAAGAGATGGAGAGCAGGAACATGAGGAGAGGTA
>NW_006432943.1:1952811-1988642 GCF_000325575.1 Pteropus alecto
ATCGTGTCCAAGCCCTGCTGACGTAACAGTCATTAATTTTTATTGGAACCAGTTCTGGGAAGTTGTTTCTTTGTTTTGCTTTGTTTATGTCCTATTGGCTATTAAGTAGTTTGAAGTAATTTCCTTCTCTTGGACTGTAAACATTTTTTAAAGGTGATGATAATGTTTAGAATGGTTAGGGCAATTATTCTCAGCTATTAACATAAATTAATAAGTAATATCCTACATATGTATTTCATCAGTTAGGCTTCTGCAGTCAATTCAAGTGAGTCTTAGACTAGAAGAATCATAAAAATATTTGTCTTTTTTAAAGAAAGTAGATTTGAGACACTTTAGTGATTATTCTCTATTGCTTAGACTGACCTAGTTCTCTTGAATTTAAGTTGTCATAAGTCTCATTAACCATTACATTCTTTCAAGTCAAAATTCTTTTAATTGACTGATTAAAAGCACATATATATGCATTGCCTTACATCTCTAATATAATGAATGATTTAAACACCATAAAGGTTGAGTGAGCTCTTAACTAAAAAAGCAATAGGAAGTTATTTTTATACCATTGTGACTAGTTAAATATATATAAAATATTCACTGGATTATCATTAACAAACCAAAAGTGTCCTTAAATAAGCCATCACAGATGTTAAATTATGAAACATACAGCCATATTTATTTAGCGTTTGTCCATTTATACATGAACATTCTCCACTAGTAAGAAATAACCGATAAATGAATGATAGCTCAGTATGGTCTATAGTTTTTACCATGATTGCTAAAAATGAGTTGTACTGTTGGTTTTTGAGCTTTTGCTTGATTCATGCTAAAAGGCAAATAAACCATATTACTGTTAGACATGGACATCTATCTCCAGAATTACTTTAAAAGTGTGCTCAGTAGAGTTATTTCAATGTGTGAGTTTTGCATTTAAGAGACACAGGTTGAGATATGACATGTGTTGAGTCCTTCTTCTGGGCCAGGTCTCATGCTGGGTTCTTCAACTGCCTCCTGTGGTCTTCATCACAGTCCTGCAAGGAGACTGCTGCTGTCCTTCCTCTCACAGATTCTCTCACTGAAAGATTATGGTGGAGTCTGAGAATAGCCGAAAAATATTTATCCAGCATTCTTAAAAATAGTTAACCTTTAGTCCCAAGAACAAAAGCTTACAGAGAAAATACTTGGTTTAAACTTAAAAGATGAATAGCATTTTAGTCATCTAAAAATTAACTGTCATTGTTAATTACCTTGGTATGTAATCTTTGCTAACTAGATCTTCTTTTAGAAACTCCCTTACTATTTGAATTTACTTCTGATTTGTATTTGAGAAGTATCTAAGTTGAAAACAGTCTTTTTTTTATCCCTCACAAGTGACCTTTACTTTTTAAATGGTTGACTTTAGAAAGATACCGAAGTTTAGAACCAAATGAGAGAGAGATCAGTAGTCAGTCAGATGAACTATTTGCATATTTGCAGCTTTATTACTTACTATGTAATACCAATACAGTCGATGTTAGAAAATGTAGCTTAGATCTGTGCAACAAAGGACTTAACTAAATTCACCCCTAAAAAAGTTATATTTACCTACCCAGTCGTTGGCAGAACTGGACAGTTGCAGGCCACACCCAGAGCAGATCAGAGTTCATGTTCTCATGAAGCAGGCATGTGCCAAAAGGAGAGAAAGGGACTAAATTAGGAATTCTCAGTTTCTTTCCTCCTAAGTTGGTGGTCCTTCTTAGAAACAAGAAGAGCATAGATAAGCGTTGCTCTAATTATTTGTATTAATTGATAGGAAATCTTAACTCATTTACAATATGAGATAACAATTACATATTCATTGTTAATTTAAAAATGTTTATATAGCAAATTATTCAAGGACTAATGATGGTCAGTACTATATAACCTAATTTTAGATATTAAACATATTTAGGAAACAAGACCCCATTTTAGAAAACTAAAAATTCCAAACTCTCTGTTATTAGTCATATTTAATATTTTTTTCTATTGAATAGCTTCATTCAGCAGCAAATATATATTGAGCCCTACTTTATGTATGCCATTAGATTACACCATTAATTTGTTCTCCCTACGTATGCCAAAAATATTTAGTTGAGGACATACCAGGAAATTTTCTGATATTTATTTAGATGCACATTAAAAATGACCCTTCTAAAAACAAACCGTGCTATTCTCCTCTTCAGGTGAACACTGCGAAGTTACAGTGATACATACGGTTCATGTGAAGTTTAATTGAAACTATATATTTCTGAATGATTAAAAGCACATCTCAGAATCAGACAGACCTCATTTTAAATTGTCTGCTCCTCTTGGCTTAAGTTGTTCAACTTCTCTAACTCTTAATTTTTTAATCTATATAATGGGGATACTGTATAGGATTTTCTGAGCTTTAAATAACATTACATGTCAAGTATTTGAATAGAACTAGGTGTATTGTAAATGATCGTTATTTGGTAGTTATTTTTATTGAATTTGATAGAAGAAACGTTTATTCCTCAGTCATGTTTTTTTCATCTGAGTTATGAATGTCGCATATCTAATACAGAATCATCCTTTCTGAGTTGATATTACCTACCACTCTCTTGCTCAGCCCTCTCCCTTGACAGATGAAGAAACTAAGAACCAAAAACAACTTGACCACCAGTCCAGTCCCTGAGGATGAGGAACATCTAAGCCTCCTGACTTCCAGCTCCACGCTCCATTTTCTGGGGTGCACATTTGAGTAAACGACTGAAGCATTGCATATTTTTAGGAAATACCACTGTTTGTCGAAGGTGGTGAATGCATACCTAATATTTTTAGATTTAATTATTGAAGTCCATCACAAAAAAAAACCTCTTTCCTTTGCTGCCTTACATGTTTAGTATTATCTAAAATGTCAGATTTGTGTTTTAATCCCTGTACCTCTCAAACCTTATCTTGTACCATTTCCCCTCATTCAAAGCATTCCAGCTTCACTAGCCTTTTGATTCTTCAACTGTCCTAATTTTATGTCCACTTTGAGGTCTTAACAGCTCTTTTCACTGCTTGGGACTCTCTTAGCTCTTTGAATTATGACTTCTTGTCATCATTCAGTATCATCTTTCGCATCAGTGTCATCTCAGAGAGAATTTTTCTGATAACCTTCTCCCCACTCCAGGCATCCCCTTCAGTTACCCTGTTTAGTTCCTTTAGAACCATCACTATCTAACAAAATTTTCATTTTTAAATTAATTTGTTTAATGTTTGTTTCCTGTACTAAAATGTGAACTCCATGAGCACAGGAATCATTTAGTTTTATTTATCTTTGTATTTGCAAGTCTTATTTACCTTTGTATTCATGACTCCAAATATTGCCTGACATGTGTAGGAGATCAATAAATATTTATGAGTGAATGAATCAGTCAGTAATGTTGGATCATTAGACTGAAAATTGTTTATGTCATTTCAGATTAGCGAATAGGACACAGGTCTTTTTCCATAATATTGATTTGGGGTTGGTTAATTCAAACAAGACTTATCTTTTGAAAAAATTTCCTTTTGGAAATAAAGTAGTAAATGTCAGGATTTGTGTGAAAAGTTAGTTGCATTTTTAACTGTATTATTCACCCAGCATGAAGACCGCTTGAATAACCATATCTTTATACCTTCTAAGCAATGATCTATTTGTATTATGAAGCTGTCTTGAATACTCTAAGGAATAAAATAGCTCTTAATAATTTTTAGGAGCAAAATAGACATCAATATATTCTGAGTAATAGGACTGTTAACTTACTTTAAATCTATATTAGTTTAACAAAAGGCCTAATAATTTCCTGAGCAAAATATACAATTATTTTATACACACCTTGATTAAACAGTGACTTATCTCTGAGTGGAGGTAGAATGGCTAGTCAAGCATGTGTCATTGTTAAGCTTCTCAGTTTCTAATCTAACTGATTTGGTAAAGAATGTGGGTCTGTTCAACAGGCAACAGGTTAATTGTAAGCATACAACATTCATCAAAATCTTAGCAGAAAAACGATTTATTGGGGAGTTCTTAAAAAGTACAATTTATTTGTTCTTTGAAATCATTTAAAATTACTCCAGTTAGTGAACAAACTTAGATACCTGGACAGAAGTATTCCCCATAGAATTGATTTATTGTTCTTTTGGTACTTTCAGCTCAATTTGAGGGAGGTTATAAGAAACAAAGTATCTATTTTAAGAATGTAAGAAACATTTCTATTACAAGGATTTACATTATAGGTTATATCTTTTTTATTAGGATCCCTGGAAGAAAACTTTTATAGTGTAAAGAATACAACTACTTTCTTAAATATATAGTGTTCTTAGCTAAGGGCGTTGTGAACCATATAATTGACTAGGTTTTTGCTTTTGTATATTTAAGCCAAAATTCATGACCAAAACATGGCAAAGATAGAGGTCTTTTGGTCTGAGATTTTTATTTATTTTTTTCCCTAGTCTTAGTGTTTTGTTTGCTTGTGCTTGTTTTTGTTTTGTTTTGTTTTGTTTCTTTTAGTTTATATTCTCATGATACAGTTTATGGGTCCTTCAGTGCTACCTAAATGTTCTCTAGAATTTGGTTGTGGGAGCAGGCAGCATGTAAATGAACAACCATATTTAGGGAACATCCCTATAAAATGCAGATAGGGAGTACAAAGATGAGTAAGATATGTTTTCTCCCTTTGTGATGGCTTATGAACAGTAATAATACAAAACACTGCAATTAGTATTACATTAGAAAGCTATCATAATACTTTTAGAAGACACAGAATTTTCTTTTAGCTATAAAGAACACTTTTTAAGACAGTATTTCGGTATACATCTAGTTATTATACAGTAATTATAATACCATTTCTTTTCCTATGACGGCCCATTCAAGTTTCATTTTCCTTTTCTCTTTGCTGTACTCATACTGGTTTATCTTTAAGAATTATTTATTCTAAAGCTCATTTGTCTTAGATTTTTGTAAAAAACAAATGTATTTTATGACCCAAATATCACTTATGGAGTTGAGAAACAAAAAGTAGTTCAGAAGAAAATTTTTTGCTTTGCATAAGGAAACAAGAAACATTCCATTGAAAAGGTGGACATAATCCAAGCTGGGAAAATTTAGACATATTGAGATGGGGGCAGATTCATGACCTACTCACACATTTTTTTTATTCTAGTCTTTTTCCTAACAATCCTGTTCTGGGAATTATCGCTTTTAGAATTTAGAAATTCTGAGACGTAGGACGAGGTTAGTGAAGTCTATATGCAGCCTGGGAATTAGCAATTGTAGATAAGTCCCTGCTTTTCACCATCTGATGTTATCTGTGTACCATCAAAGAACCTTACCACATTTCTGTACATCCTTAATTTAGATTTCTTCAGAGAAACATAATATTTTCTGAAGTTTCTAAAGTAGATTGCCTCATTCTGTAGCATTTAGATTTCATTTATTTACTCATTAAACAAATTAATAAGTATAAGGAAATGTGGCTAGACGTGATTTATGAAAGAGTTGTATTTTAAACATATTATTCAGATCCAAAGTAACTGTGGAAGCATACTTTTTTTAACTTGATTTTCAAGTCATGCCACACATTGAAATGCACAGAATAAAAGAAAAAATTTGACAGTGCTTCATTAAAATTGTTTTTTCTCATCCACAGGTTTTTGGAAATGCTCCGCCAAATACAATGACAGAAAAATTTTCTGATCTTCTGCAGTTCACAACACAAGTCTCACGACTAATGGTGACAGAAATTAGAAGGAGAGCATCAAACAAATCCACAGGTATTTTTACAGAGACCATTGGAAACTGATTTATATGAATCGATAGTTTGGTAACAGTGCTATTAAAATTGAATAGAAAATTGACCTGATTCTAGGCACATGGATTTCAATTATCAGTCCCATTCTCATTCTTACAGGCACATTCTTCTCTTGATTTCAACATCTTCTGTTCTCAAATAGAGTGGTTCTACCAAGGCTACTTTCTTTTCCTTAGACTATGACCACTCACCCCAGTGCTTTTAACAACACTCTGTTTCCTTCTGAATAGAATCCATGACATTTCTTAGCATGACATTTAAGGCAAACCCAGGGATCTGGCCATATATATATATTTTTTTAGCTTACCCTTTTTTCTTATTTCCTTTTCTATATTTTAACCACACCAAGCAGCTTGTAGTCCTAAACATGTCTGTGCTCTTATTCCTATTCTTTTTTTATGGTACTTCACCTAGTTAGGAGAATCTTCCCCCATCTCAACATGTCTGAATCTCCCCAATTTGGTTAAGTCACAGCATTTTGATAGAATGATTCTTTTCTATTCAAAGAAAAAACTTTGTTCTGAACTACTTTTCATTTCTCAACTCCATGAGTGGTATTTGGATATGTTTCTTTATTTTGCTGTTAGACCATAAACCGTTTAGTGGTCTTTATATAACCTACAGTTTTTACTGCAGTGCTTTGCATGCACTAGGCCCTTTATGAATGCTAACTGAATTCTGTTATTCATAATTAGGTAATTTAAACTATATAAAATATCTTTCCTCTTACTCAAAATTAAAATAAGCTTTCTTGATTTTATTTACCATTAGTCACTTTATAAATTAGCAATATGTTTAAGAGATTTTATCTTAATTTTGTTTTATTTTGTTGTTTTGATTTCATAATGGTTGAGTGATAGCTTTCTTATTGAAGCATTAGACTGAGAAATTGGTGATTTAACTTCTGTTTCTAATGTCTCTTTGAGAAAATCACTTATCTTTTCAGCCCAACAAATTATTATAATTTTCCCAGTAGTAACAGTAATACCTTGTTATATAATCTTTTAAAATTTATATTTTTAAAAATTAATATAAGCACATAGTTTAAAGGGTCAAAAATTTAAAAGATTTATTAAAAACAGCATCTCCCTTCCACCATCCTCGTTCATCCCCATTTCTCACTCTGAGAGGCGATCACTTTTGAACGCTTTCTAACTTTTTTGATATGTACCTCTGTTTCTGGTTTATGGTATATGCTCTTAATTTTTCATATTTATATAATGTCTTCTGATTTTCCATAAGAGAAAATGAGACTTATATTCTCTTAATCTCACTGCCATTGCCCCACAGATACGCACTTCATAAACCCTTCCAGCAGTGCTCTATCATAATTTAATTAGATCAGTATTTGCTATATTATTGTGACTATGAAAGCACTATTCTTAGATGAGCCATATGGTATGGTATGATTACTTTTCTTGAAAACTTCTCCCCATCTCCATCGGAGTTAATATTGCCTATTATTTTTTACTAGTTTCCTGCATTTTTCTTACACATTCATCCCCTTACTCCCCTGTTTTTCTGAATCTCTCCATGTGATTGAAGAAATGAGATATTCTATCACTTTCTTTGCAAATAGCTCTTCCAGAACCTTCTGGCCTTCTTTAATCTGTAGTAGCTGCTCCTTAAGCCAGCTGCCCAGCTGTCTTTTCAGCATTCCCACTTATGTCATCCTGGGATGCCTTCCACTTCTTTGAGATGAAGCCTCTGTTTTCTGAATCTCATGACATCTTTTTTCTCAGTTATTTTCCTTACTTTTGGTAAAGTGTCTTTTCTAGCAGCTTCCTGAGAAAGGATACAGGGAGTTACCATTTTTGGTCTGGATTTTGTTGTTGTCGTTGTTTGAAAGAAATCCCATGAGTGGAAATTTCTTTGACTATTGCTGTATAAGATGTGTTCTTTCCTCTTCACCAAGGACAGTGATGCCTTTAGGCTAACAACTTTTCAGGTACTGGGCTTGGAACAAATCCCGTCACATTATGTACCATGGGAAACATAAAACTAGGGGTCAACAAGAGAGAAGAAGCCTCCCCACCGCACCTCCCATCCCCCTCCCATTCTAAAGTATAAACAACGAATGTAGTTGTATCAGTAAAGGAGCAAACTGCTTATGATCTAGGCTGTTTGAGAACTTGTTGGATGCTTATAGGAGTTGTTCAAGAATGCTGGCTGTTTAGCCCCAGGAGACTTTGATGCCAGAGGACGTTACAGGCCCTCCTACCAGAGTGGAAGCTACAATGTTATGGGAAGCTGAGCTTGGGTGCAGCACCTCTGGGGATGTAGTCGGGATTGGGGGTGGGATGTCTTAGCTAGGTCCTCTTCCAGGCACCCAGAGTGAGTTCTCAGGGTCATTTTGGAAAATCCTGTAGCTTGCATTACGTTACGTATATCCTCTTTTCGTTGGGTTTCAGATGCTAGGTTAGAAATCATTTAGTCGCAGAATTTAAAAATCATTTCTTCATCATAGTCTAGATTCCTGTACTGCTGCTAAGAAACCTGAAACTTCTTAGGTTCTTGATTCTTTTTCTGTGCCTTTTTTTTGCTTTTTCCTTTTTCTATAGAAGACTTTGGAATCCTCTCCTTGGCCCTCCTCTAAAATTCATGATAACATGGCCTTTTGGAGCAGACCCATATTTATACATTATGCTAAGTACTCATTAGACTCTTTTTTCGTTTGGAAATTCATATTCTTTAACTTTGTGGAAGTTCGATGAATTGTTTATATGATAATATCCCCCTCTCTATTTTCTTTTTCCATTCAGATATACCCCTAACACTATCCCTCCCATCTTTTTAAGTTTCCTCTTTTATTTTATATCTTTGTTTTTTGACTCTACTTGCTAAGAGAGCTCTTCAGTTTTACCACCCATCCCTTCTACGGAATTTTTTTTTTTTTTTTTTCATTTGTAACATTATAATTTTAATTTCTGAGGTTTTTTTTTTTTTTTATTGGTATCTTTTTTTTCATGCATTCTCTTAGCTCTCTGAGATTTTGTTTTGTGTTTGTTGTTTTCTTACAGATTTTCATCTCCCTACAAGGTCTTTATTTTTTTGTTGCCTTTTTCGTTCATTTGTTTTTGTGTCTGTCTTATGTTAGAGAATGTCCTCACATGCCTCATCCTTGGCCATCTGTTCCTGTATAGAATAGAAAGCTGCTGAGTAGCTTTATAATTGTGAGTGGAGCTTGCCACTCTGGGCTTCAGCCCAGGATAATCTTGCTGGGCCATTTTATTGACCATGTTTCCCTAGACCTAGACAGAGTCCTCAGAGAAGAATGTCTAGTCTCTACATAGACCACATAGGTCTGACTCTGAACATTTTGGAAGCCAAGTAGAGGAAAGGTCAAGGACCCTCAGCATTCAGTACATGCGCTTCTATTTTATTTCTATGAGCCCACAGCTGCACCTGATGTGGTATCATCATCCCCCCTCCACCCTAAACACTGCCTCTTACTCTGCAGTGAATAAACTTCCAGACTAGTATCCACATTGTATTGGGGAAATGGGGGTCTGGTAACTCTTAAATGTGCTTTCACCATTACTTCTGTGTACAGTCCCACGTTACCTATGCTTCTAAAGGTACCTAGTTGCCACCAATTCCTGAGCCTCTTGGAGGTACTGTTTTAATTTAGCTGCTTTTCTCGAGCTTGCTTTAAGATTCTAGAATTTACTGAATCAGTTACCACTAACTTCTGTGCTATTTAGTACCCAAAATATTGTTGCTTTCATCTTCCCTATTCTGAAACATTCTCTTTGTCCTTAAGGGTTTATGCTTTTTAAAAAATCCTTTTACAACCATTTTAGTGGGTATGTTAGTATACTCAAGCTGCTATAACAAAATACCATAGACCAGTGGCTTAAACAACAGAAAATTTTTTTCACAGTTTTGGAGGCTGAAAGTCCAAGATCACAGTGCCAGCATGATCATTTTCTGGAGATCTCTCTCTTGCTGGCTCGCAGATACAGCCTTCTTGGTGCAGCCTCCAGATGAGGCTGAGAAAGAGAACTCTGTGCCTCCTCCTTTAAGGGCACTGATCCCATAAGTTATGAGGGCCTCACCCTCATAACTTCATCAGAATCTCATTACCTCCAAAAAACTCCATCTTCAAATAACCATTACATCAGGAGTTAGGGCTTCAACATACGAATTCTGGGGAGACACAATTCAGTCCGTAAACATGAGGTTTGGGGAGAGAGCAGAGACCAATACATATCTTTAGCCTTCCGTCTTGAACTGGAGTCCATTAAGGAATTTTGGAGCAACAGCCATTAAGTATTTTTAGACTGAAGAGAGAATCCCTTATTCAGAAGCAGTACATTATATGAATTCATGTGTGGATTTTAAAACGAGATGGTTTTGATTATATTTGCAGTCCTTGAAGCAAGTTCAGTGAAAGGTGGCAAGATTGTTTAAGGTAACTTTCCTGCCCATCTTCTCCCTTTCTCCACCTAAAATTGTATTGCATCCTTTATCTCCTGATTTCAGTTACTCCTGTACAAGTAAGAAGTTGGTCTTAAATATAAGATTTGTATGTTTTATACTTTTTTAGCTGTTTTAAATAAGGAAAATTTCTCTGTCATAAGTTGACTCCTGTCATTGCATTTTCTTTCTTGAATATTTCTAGATTAGAAAGAAAAATTCCCCAAACTTTATTTATGCTAACTTCTCTGTTGTTGTCTTCGTAAATACCTAATCTGCATGTTTGTAGAAAAACCTTTTTCTATGTTAGAGAGTTGTTTTCCTAAATTCCTTTGTAATTTTATATCCATGGGGCAGTTTTTTAGAAATAATGAAAAGTATCTTAAATGAAGTAGATGTCTCATTGTAAATTACAGTAATATACAAAATTTTTAAAACTTTATTTTGAAATAATTATAGGCTTACAGGAAATTACAAACATAGTACATAGAACCCCCTGTGCCCTTCATACACCTTTATCCATTGATGACATCTTATTTTCCCAGGTATTTTTAAGGTATATTTTTTCATATTATGTAATTCCATGTAATTTTTAATTTTAAACTTTTGAAATTTATTAACTTCAGAATCCAGCGAGATTTAATTCAACTTGGGGAAGATTTACCTCCACAAGAGAAATCTTTCCTAATCACACTAAGTCAAATAGCTCATTTCTCTTCTTTCCTCACACCAGTTCATATACTTTTATTCAGTCACCTTGAATACTTCCTTTAGAGCTTTGTCATCGTCTGAAAAGTATCTTGTTATTTACTTGTTTAATTTTGTTATCTGTTTTATTCACCCCTGTATCATCTACAAGAATGCTCATCACAAATTAGGTGCTCAGTAAATTTTTACTGACTTTGACATAAGATCCTCCCCCCACCCCCCGCCTTTTATTTTAATGCTTTGGCAATTGAAGCAGTGTTAGAAAAGCCAGCCTTACTGATGTTCAAGAGAAAAAAGCATAATTTTGGAGTATCTCTTCAGTCAGCCTTAACAAAGCCCAGCTATGGGAATCCTTGTTCTCTTATTTTTAGTCTTGAACATTGGAAGTCTCCTTTGATCATTGTCATTATCAAAAATACTTTTATGGAGATTTTTTTAAATCTTTTGTGGTAAAAAATTCTAGATTTTCAAGATCTGGGTAAATCCTGAATGATCTTACTCATATATCTCATTTTGATTTTCTAATTGACTGATTTTATTGTGGCTTAAAAAACACATAACATGATCTCTACCCTCTTAACAAAATTTTAAGTGTACAGCTCACTATTATTATCACAGTGTTGTGCAGCAGGTCTCTAGAACTTTTTCATCTTGCATAACTGAAATGTTATACTCACTGACCAGCAACTTCCCACTTCCTCTTCCTCTCAGCCCTTGGCAACCACCATTCTACTTTCTGCTTCTATGAATTTGGCTACTTTTGATATCTCACATAACCTTTATTTTACAGGAAGTTATCATTGACAGTAGTTGTTATAATGTACACACACATGATTTTTTTTTCCAAAAAAAGCAAGTTAAATGAGCCCTCTATTCTTTTGAAAGATGGCTATATTTGTTTTGCATTCAGGCAAGATTTTCTTTGCAGAGCTCCTCTGAATTTGGTGTGGAATACTTATTTTGTTTGTTTACCCGATCACTACTCACGTATCAAGTCTTTTTATCAGATAGCTTCTAACATGGTTTGTAGATATTTCAGTAGGAACCATGCTTTTCTGAAGTTCTGTTGTTTAAATCTATCATTAGTTAGTAAAAATGGAGTATCAATATGCAAAGTGGATACATGGACTAATATGTAATACATGAGGCATCTTCACAGTTGTAGTTCTCTATTGGTTGTTTACTATGTGTAGCTTTTGTTAAAAATATGTAGTTACTCTCAATTTATTTGAGAAAATATATAATTTTGTGACCATGTTGTTTACAGGGTATAGCTTAAGATTTTTTCCCATCTCAAGTAGTTATTTAATTTCAACCATGCAATCTGCTTAATTCTAAGGGAATGTGATGAATTTACATCATTGAAGCAGAAAATTCCTACCTGTGAAAAAAATAATATCTTTAGTTTATTATTAATGACTTTGCTGCATGAAAGGTGCCACTGTTAAACCCAGTGATAAAGTCTGCAAATGGGTAGCGGCCTGGTGATGGAGAAGCCCGGTGGTGATGACCACAATTGGTATCTCATACAGCATCTTGTGGCGGGATTAGTATAATGTAGTGAATCCCCAATTAGACAACCCAGCCTTTTTTTTTAAACAGAAAAACAGTGTTCCCCGCTGTCCTCCAAGGATTTCAAAGCCACAACACCTTCAGGTAATTTTATTCCCAAGATGTGGTTATGTGACATCAAATGAAAAGAAGCATGAAAGTTATGAATTCTAATGCTGTTTTTCTGACTAACTTATGGAAGGTTTTTTTGTGTGTTGGGGATGGGAAGGGTTGTTTAGGGCTTGATTTCTTCCTTAATGAAATAAGTATAATACTATTGACATAACTCACATTGTCATCTTAAAGCATAAGTTTGAAAATGACTATGCTTTAAATGGACTTTGCAAAGGAGAAATGGATGTATTGTACTTATTATTAACAATTTTTATGTTCCGATTATTCTGAACGCTAATTGAATTCACTTACATTCTCTTGGTGTAGACTGGGAACTTAAATTTATTTTAAAATTGTCTATATTCTAGTCTTATTTTATCTAATAATGATCTCTATTAACTCCATTTCTGTATTTTTTTAGTCTAACTATATGTATTGAAATGCAGTGTGAAAGCTAAAGCTGGAATCAAATGATTGGCAGCTCTCAATATGTAATAATATTAGTATGTTTCGTCATTAACTCTTATAACCTTAAGTTATCATTTAATCCATTTCCCATTTAGAAAAAAAGTGCAGCTCGCTACCAGCAATTAATTTTACACAAACATGCTCTTTAAGGCTGAAGCAAATCTGACTGGTTTTCAATGTGAAGATAAAATATAAAAACTGTTCTTGGAGTTATTTCTAAATAGAACTTGTCTCTAATCCTAATGTAACAGAAATGTATACATAAATCAGATTCATCAAATGAATCTTCTGCTAACAACTGTTCGAGAGCGATGTTAACTCACACGTAGAAATGCTACGTTTTCTAGGATTTGACATTTTCAGCAATCAAGAATTACTATATTTGTAAATGGAAATACCACTACTAAAAACAGAATGCTATAAATAGGATGATGTCATTTGTTTCCAAAGACTATCAGTATACCAGACTGATGCGAAAATAATAATAAAAGCAAGATATTTCATGACAAACTTGGGGGTAAGTTTAGGACAGTAATCCACAAGTTATCTCAGGGTAAACGCTGCAGCCACAAGTGCCACTGGCGACTATTCTTGGGGCAAATGGGAAATGGGCTAAATTTATATTTATTAAATATAAATGAAATTAAAAGGTCGTAATGCAATATTTTTTTTGACTAACAGTTTTCTTTTTTTCAAAGTTTTAAGAAACTGTGCTTTATGTAACTTAATTTAAAATTATTTTCTGGCATAAATAATATTTCTAAGATACCACTAAATATTTTGCACTTTTACAAGGACCTTCTTGACTTATTTAAAATAAAAAGTAGGAGATCCTATTAAGATGTTTGAATGGCAACATACTGAAATAGCAGGTGAAAAGAAAATCTTCTAAATGCATTTGTTATGTAGAGATGGTTTATTTTGTCACTGCGAGTTTAAGATCTCCCCCATATCATTCAACCCCAACCAGTTATTCAGACCTTTTTGTCTGTATAAACATATAATTCAAAGCCAAATAATAGAATTTTATTTTTATGCTGTTGTAACTTAGATCTTCTCTATGTTCTTATCAAAAAGAATACTAAAGTTAGTAGAGTTGTAAAAGGGATACTGTTAATAATTACACAGCCTTGATCCTTTTCACAGTTTATTTTTATGTGTATTATCGTATTTAATCAGCTCAGCAATCCATTGAATTATTGCAGTTTTGAATAACAAACTGAGCATTGGGGATTTTTAAAATCTATAACTTGTCTTTTCTTACCTTGAAGAATACCTTAATGTTCATTGTTAACCAAAACAGAAGAAACCACACACTCCTATAAATGCCTTTGATCAAATAAATAGAACTGTTTCAAGCCAAGAGGACATTTTTGGTGTTTTGGTTCTCGAAATAAGCATTAGCATTCATTGTTCATAATTAACAACTTATTGAATAGCAATGAAAATAAATATTTGTCCAATTTTCTTTTAACATTAATGGTGTTAAGTAATACGGATGGAATTCAAATTAATTCAAAATGAGTCTTATCTATAGGTTCCTAGCTTCCGTACCAGGAAGATAACTTTATCTCTTAAAGTGGGTTTAGTTCTTTAAAATCTTTTTCCCCTTGTCTGTGAGAAGCATAAGTGATATTGACCAGTTCATTTACTAACACATTTTTTATGAGAGAATTTCATTACATAGATATAACTATGAAATAATCGATTAAAGACTGAAAGGTTTTTCAGAGATGTTGAGTTACAAAATTGGAAATATGCAATTTAAAACCAAAGTTGCCTAATTGTGAAGAAGCCTGAGAAATGAAAGCATAGCGTGTCGGCCTTTGAGAATTTTAGCTAACTGGGAAGAAATTGTCTTCCTCACATGAGTATTTTATTCCTATCAAGGAAAGAGGGCTCATCTAATGTAGCAGATGGCTAGGTCTGTTGTACTTCTGTTAGAAAAAATTGCAGATCACTTTTTACCAATATTGCAAACCATAGCTGCTTAAGTAGGTTTCTCACTGGTGTTCTTTTATTTGCTTTCTCCCCTCTCTCATGACACCTTCACAATTTTATCAGCCTTAATCATTACTTTCTTTGTATCACTCCCCTTTTCAAAACTTTCAGGAATCTCTATTACTCATTGTAAATCCAAACCTCTCAATGTTCATAAGAAGTTGAGCTCAGTGAGTCCTTTCTTAATCTCCCTAGACTGGTGTATTCACTCACTTAACAGATATTTATTAAGTGCTCACTTAGTGCCAGTGACATGCTTCATACTGAGGGTCATAGTGACCAAGACAGACACGGCGTCTGCTCCCATGGTGTTTACTTTTTAGAGAAGGGCGAGAGACTATAAATCAGTGAATATATAAATGTAATTTCAATACTCGTGAGACATTAAATGTTAGAAATAAGCCAGGCTTCTGTTGGCTTTCCTCTTTTCCAGTAATTTTTTTATCACTATCTTTTGTCTCTTACAGGCTAGACAGTCTGGACTTGAATATAAGTTCTGTCACTGACTAGCTATGTGACTCTAGACAAATTACTTCTCCGTTTCTCAATTTATATTATTATAAGGGATATAATAATAGAAAATAACTCATAGGGTTATTGTAAAGATTAAATGTAATAAATCTGCAAATACGTAAAACAGTGTTTGTTATACAGTGAAGATTCAGTAAAAATAAGCTATTTAAAACATTTTCCCAATGGAATATTACCCAGCCATAAGAAGAAATGAAATACTGCCAATTGCAACAACATGGATGACCTTGAAATAATCATTCTAAGCGAAATAAGCCAAACAGAAAAGGTCGAAAATCACATGGTATCACATATGTGGGATATAAACCTGAAAGCAACAGATGAACAGGACAAACAGAGACTCATGGACAGTGGACTAGTGGTTACCAGAAAGGAGGGGGGAGGGGGAAAATAAAATGTTAAAAGTAAATAAATAGGTATAAAAAATAATAAAAAATAAAACATTTTCCTATTAAAATGTTCCTTCGAATAGAAGAGTATAAAGTAAAAACGTGCCCAGCACAGTACCATATGTAAGTCTTGTAAGACTTGCATTTATTCAATTATTTAATAAAATACTTTTATCTTAATTGTCTTAAATGAAAAAAAAAAAACCTCTAAGGCAATCGAAATTCTATTTATTTTACATTGTCTGTCTTTACAAAGTGTGTTAAGTATACATTAGTGACTTATCAGTTAGTTTAAACAGATAGAACTTATTTTTTGACAACTTAAATTCATCATGTTTTATCAATATAAAAATAGACAAACTTTGTGCTGATGAAATTAAGTGGTTGGTTAGAGATTTATCTATTTTCTTTTATCTTTAAAAACATAATCAACTAAATTCACTTTGAAGGATTCTTGCAGTGTTAGAGTTCTACGAATGATTCTTTCAAGGTCTTTTGTTCCTACTGTCACTGCTCAAGTCATCCCTTATATGTATCACCAAGGCAGCCTCCTGATTTGTTCCCCAACCCCCAGTTTCTTTACCCTTTCAGTTTGTCATGTATTTTACTACTAAATTAATAGTCTAAGAATAATCCTTTCATCATCCACTTTACTCAAGAAACTACATTTGCTCCCTCTTGCCCAGTCAAATACAGCCCTTAGTTTACCTTCCTTCATAAATAGATGTTGTTTTTTTATCATTAATGTTTGATATAAACTCCTAATTCTCAACATAATGCTCTTTTTAGAATGTTAACCCAGTGTTATTACAGTTCTTTGTCTTCATCTATACATATTAGGCCGATTCCTCTACCTACACTTTTGTTTTAATACTGTTCTCCTAAACTCTCTGTTCCTTTTCCTCCCTCCCGCTTCCTAGACAAATATACACAGGTTTCCCCTGTTATCCAAAAGTATAGGGCTTGCCTATGAAACCTTTTGTAAGCTAAAATGTAAGTGAAGTACAATTACTATTAATTTATATGGAAAAAAATTTGAGTGTTCCCAGACCCTTAAAATAGCCTACTGAATTATACCAAATAACACATAAAACCAAAAATAACACTATCATACAATAAAAGCAGGAAGGATTTGATAAAAACACACCATGTTTTGTATACCCATTAGTCCACTCAAGCAACAGAATTTTCATTTTGTTACTGGATGCCACCTAAATGAACTACTTTGCTACTAGCAGAACCAATATTAACTGCTGCTGCTTTCAATATTCTTTCTCTCTGCATGTAAACAGTATGAATATTGGACCCAGGCAGGTTCAACGCATGCAACATGTCTTTATTTTGTTCACCATGATTGAAACGCTTAATTACACTAATTTTACACTAAACATTAACACATACAAGCCAATTTTACACTAAACATTAACACTCTTACGAGCTCTCTTTGTCTTTTCTAATACCTTAAGTTACGTCTTGCTAACGGATGCACAAAATAAATTGAGAAAAAGCACAGATGCTCATAGACACAGTTCAAAATGATGGCAGCTTGATACTGAGCTGCTGTTTGTAGTTCCTGGGGGAAGGAGCTCGGTTTTGTCACTCCCACTGCTGAGGATGTGCTTCCTCTGTAACAGCTCACTGCAAAATCAACGCCAAGCACTATTTTCACTTTTCTCCTTTTGTAGTAAAAGCGAAAATCCTTTTCTGGTTTATTTTGGTTAGTGAAAACAGGTACTGATGCAGGTCTTTTGTAAAACCGAAGTGGCCTAATGTGAACTGTCAAAAGCAGAGGGTACCTGTACTTGTTTTCCAGGCAGGCTTACCTCAGATTTTATTTCATGACTCTTTTTGACTAGTTTGTGACATACTTTTTTCTAAAATATATAAGGTAACTTTTACATTTCTATATTGATATGATGATATGCTATAAGGGCTCATGTATACCATTAAAACATTGCTCTTTTTAACATGTTTTATGTAGGGCATGTAATACGTACTTAGTAAATGATCATTTCTTTGCAAATTTAAAGGAAGAACCTCTTTATATGTGATTTCTCCCTCCCCGTTCCCCCTCTCCCCTCGACACACACATCTCTAATAGCTTTTCTTTGGTATTATAGAGGCTGCAAGTCGGGCCATTGTCCAGTTCCTGGAAATCAATCAGAGTGAAGAAGCCAGTAGAGGCTGGATGCTTCTGACAACAATTAATTTGTTAGCATCCTCTGGTCAGGTGAGTTCTTTGTTTACAAGTTTGATAACTCAACCTCTTTTTTTATGGATTTTGTAACAAAATTTATTATCATAGCCAATTAAGGTTTTATGATAATCATTGTATTCTTCTAATTTTTCTTACACAATATTTCAAGCTTCTCACAGCATCCCTAAGAGGTTGATGTTTCATGCATTTTACACATGAGGAAATGCCTAACTTAGAATAGTGTTTTTTATCATTGTCATGTCATAACAGACAGAGAACATGATACCATTTGTACAGCACACGGAGCAGAGAAATGGCTCACCCGTGACTGGAGACAAGTAGCTCAGGAGCTCTGACTTCATCAGGCCCAGGCCACCACTTCCATAACCCGGGTTAGGGAAACTCTGGTTTAGAAGACTCATCTACGGTTCATCTAAGGGCATTTAGCTAATGAGAAATAAATTACTTGGAAAACACTTTAAAATTTTTCTAATTTTTACAGAAAATAAGAAAGTATTGTTATTTTCAGTATAATGTTTATTTTCTTCCCACTTGATTTATCCTGGAGATTGTTTTCTTTCCCCTTCTAAATCAGCTTTAAGCATCTGTCATGGTACATGTTGCTTGTACTCATTTATGAGCTATTTGAATACCTGATTTTTGGCCTGTGATGTTTTGGGGGTGAAGGAAATTTTTTCAGCTTTCTAAAATCCAGAGTATAATTACCAATCAGAGTCAATACCGACCTTGAGAATGACTGTTGTCTAAATTAAAATGGGCTTTTAAACACCTCACATTATTTAATAATGGCATTTAGAAAGGTGACTGTGGCACCAGTCACAGCAGAAACAATGCATATTTCTTAGTAACCATATCCTTAAACTAGTCACGAGCTCCAGGTAAGTAGCATGTAGACTTTTTTTCCCTTGGAACGATTATTTCCTTTTTTGCTCGCTATTTTTGTTTGTTTTTTAAATCAGAAAAGGAATCAGACCAACTTGTCCTGATTTACATGGTACTTTCTGGATTTTTGCATAGGAACCCTGCATCCCAAGAAACCAATAGTGCTGGGCAAAGAGAGGATCACCTAAGTAACTTTCATATAGTCCTAAAGTGGACCATGATTTCCTTGTATCTATGATCATCAAAATACCAGTTTTATTTGCGGTTGATGGTAGTTATAAATGCTGCTATATCACTGTACCAAAATTTGGTTAGGTTTAGAATAGCATGTAAACTAATTTTTAATTGTAATATTTCTAAGTTTTATTTATGTTTTCTGTAGGTGCTGTATTTCTCTTTCTTGGTTGTGAGCAGAAACTGTGACTAATATGCCTAACATATTAAAAAGTCAATAAATGTAGATTAATTTAAAATGTGCACACTTGGTTAGATCACCTTAAAAATAGAGAAGAATCAGAAAAAACCTAATCACTTTTAAAAAACTACAAATGTTGCCAATTACCAGTTTGACTACCAACTTGTACTTTTAATCTGTCAGTTTTAAGATAGAAATGAAAAATCATACCATTTTGCTTAATGGGAAGGGAAAGCTACCAATAATCTTAACTGGGAAAAAAGATGTTTTAAAATAAAATTTGGTGTTGTGTTTTGAGCTGATGTTTTTATTTGTATGCCATTTTCTGTTTGCAGCAGTGAAATACAAAGATGACTAAAACATGGTTTCTGAATCAACATGTAGATGACAGAGATGAAGTAGATGAAGATAATACCTTAAAATGCAGTAATGGGTTATATGTAGTGCTATGAAAATAGAAATATGAGTTATAAATTTTGAGGGTCAGAATAGGAGGAAAGATGGAGAAAAAGTTTCAGTCATGAGCAGACATTTAAACTGAATGTTAGACATATGAAGACATTGGCCATCTAGAAATAATAAGCAGTGAAAGAGCAGAGTTTTTAATATTAGTAGCAGGAAATGGTATTGGATATGTAGAAAGGGGTCAGATCTTACAGGAGATTGTCGTTCAGGCTCTCTGTCCTCTCCATCATCATGCTGCTACATTAATTCCAGGCCCATCTGTCATATGGTTTTCTGTATTACTTTCCTAATTACCCTGGCCTTCCTGCTCTTTATATCTAATTTATGATCTACACTATCACCAGCTAATTCTCTGAAATCTGTTTCTGTTTCTGTTTCTGTTACTCCTTTGTTTGTAACACTTCATTGGGTCTCCAGTGCCAACAAAATAAAAGTCAAATTAGAATGGGAGACGATATTCATAGGTCATTGAACATATGTACTGTGGACCACATAACCAGCTCTCTAACCTAAGGCAGGGTATGTAAGTGATGGCCTTGGTTGCTTCATTTGTAAAGTAAGGATAATGCAGTAATAGAATCTACCTCATAAGGGATGATTTGAGAAATAGATGAGATAATGTAAATTAAAGTGCTTAGCCTTATACTTGTTATATAGTAAACACTCATTAAAGATTAGCCATTATGATTGTGGCTTTTCAGGAGTAGGCAATTTTGGATTCAAGTTCCTGAATCATATTGTACCATATTGTCTAACCTCCTGTGTATCATCCAAGTGATCTTTTCCCTCTTATTTTAGTTCCTACACTTTTCCATTCCACTCCTGGCAGTATTTATCATTCCTTTTATATTAGCCTGTATGTACAACTACTGTTACACTTAAAAGATTAAATCACAGTTATTGACTCACCCTGCTTCTGCTAGTAGACCACGGTATTCCGAGGGACAGGGATGCATGCCCAGCTCCCAGCATACTGCCTGACATTCGATAAATGTTTGACGAAGTCAATAAACTAATGAACAGATGGTGCCAACCTGTTGATCTCCAGCATGACAAAACTTTTTATTCCAAACTGCACCATGGAAAAAATTTTGTTAATTATTGATAGCCTACTTTTTAACAATACTGTTAAATGTTCACCATAAGAAGGTCTGGAATTTCTTTGTCTAGAAATTTTTGAAAATGACATAGAGATTTTTCTTTGTATCAGTGATGGTTATATCCCTCATGTCCTTCCAGCCCCAACAATCTACAATAACAGTAAAATTAAAGTGATAAGCAACTGATAATATATAATTTAGTTCCTAATATGTCTTATATTGTTATCTTATATAATCCTCATATTAACCCTAAGAAGTATGTACCATTATATCCATTTCATAGGAGAGAAAAGTGAGGTGCAGCAAAATTAGTTTGTCCAAGTTCATGGTTAAATTTTTTTTCCCCTAAATCCTAAAGCTTATGTTTTTTGAAACATGCTCACTCTTAATAAATAAATAGTAAACTTAATAAATAACAAACATCTCTATTTGATTAAAGCAAATTTGTCCAAATGGGGAAAAAAGTATTTGTCAGCATGGATTCATTTTAAAACATTTTTCAGGCATTTGAAAAGTTATGTTGATATATAATTTTTTGGGTTAAAATTTGAGAGTTAATAATGATTTAACTTCTGACTTAAAATTTGTGAGCTTACTTAGCTGTACCAATTACAGTTATATCTGTCTGTCTGTCTACTTATTCATTTATTTATTGGTTTGTTTTCCAGAAAACTGTGGACTGCATGACAACGATGTCAGTGCCTTCCACCCTGGTTAAATGTTTATATCTGTTTTTTGACCTTCCACATGTGCCTGAGGCAGTTGGAGGTGCACAGAATGAGCTACCTCTAGCAACTACTCCAGAAAGTTTTTGTACAGGTATGGAAGGTGCCGTTTGCCTGGCCATCTATACTACTCTGTTTAAAGTGAGACAGGTGCATTCTTTAAATAAATGTTCTGTCTATTCCATTTTCTGTAGTATTTCATATTGTTTATTATTAACTGCCTTTATCTCATGTAATGTCACATTTCTTGAACCTGCACACTTCTTTTGAGGAATATTTGAATGGCAAGTTTAACAAGTTTGTTTCTCTGACAGATTCATCTATTAAGATTACCTTTGATATAGCAATAACATTTCTGAAATGAACTAAGCAAGGAAAACTTTTATTGATAATCATTAAGTTTCCGGTAATAAATTCTCTTTTATTGCTGTCTCTACACAGGAAGTCCCTAGCCTGTAAATATTTAACTTATAAAAGATGGTTTATTTTAGTGACTGCTGCTACATCCTCTGTTCCTTGCCTGAAAAGCCCTTCTCTCCCACTGTTACCACTATTCCTTTAATAGCATTAGTGGTTAACAAAGGTTTAAATAGACCTTTGTTAGCTAGCCTGGAAATATTGTCCTTTTGATCTCATTTTTTGGGAGGGAGTTTTCAAAACAAGCAAACTACAAACAGAGCTACAGTCTGCCCATGGGACTAATATAGTATTAAAAAACACACGTTTGACATAAAAAGACAAGTACTGCATGATTCTACTTATGTATATTTAACGTGGTCAGACTCTTAGAAAATAGAGTAGTGGTTGTCACAGGCTGGGGGATGAGAGAAAAGAGTTGTTTTTACTTGGTATAGAGTTTCAGTTTTGCAAGATGAAAAATTTCCAGAGATGTGTTGCATAACAATATGCATGTGGTTAACACTACTGTGCTCTATACTTAAAATGATTAAGATGGTAAATTGCATGTTATGTGTTTTTTTACCTCAATTAAAAAAAACCCTACACCTTGAATCCAGTTCCCTAAAATTATGTGACCTAAGATGTAGATTTCTCATCTCTAAAATGAAGATAATAATAACCACCTAAAGGTTTTTTTTGTGAGGATTAAATGAAATAATACACAAAGCTACAGTTCTCTGCTTAGGACACAGTAGATAGGAAATAAAAGTATCTGTGATTGCTGCTGTTGCCGCCACTGCCACCACCATCCTCAGGCAGGATAGGAAGAGAGAACAGAGATGGCCGGGACACACCGATCAGCAGTAGATAGGGTGGAGCCAGGTACAGATGAGGATCACACCTTGTGTTCCTGGGGTGTTTACTGTAGGAATGACTTGGCTTTGTAGAGGTGCTAGCAGTGAAAGGACAGGAGAGAAGAAGGCTGAGGCAATTTTAGAAAGGAAAAGAGGATTATCAGTAAAATATTAATTGACCAAATATTTACTGAACACTTGATTTATTAGATACTTTTGCGCTAGTGGTTAACTTAAATCTATTTTCTCATATACTTTGCAAGAAAACTCAAGACGTTAGAACTTTTGTTTTCCCCCAAAATGGTAATGTGAGCAAATGGCAGAAATAGGATTAGAATTCAGGTTTATCCGACTCTCAAATTAGATTGGATAAGAAAAGCAGTGGGAATAAAATGGAGGAGTAAATCTCAAAGGAATTAAAGCTGCTTTTAAGACAGTGCTTATGAATGTAGTGGGTGAATCTTTGCTGATTAGACTAGTAGCCCTATTTCAATAAAGCTCTTCTAAAGAAGTAATTAATGCTTTAAGTAATAAATGGAAATTGAATTATATACATAAAAATACATATAAATTATATTTTATATATATAAATAAATATAGCAAAGATATTTTTCTAAAACTTAAAAAAAAAATTTTATGTCTGAAAGCAGTGGGTGCTGACTTTCAACTAAATGTGAGATTCATTTTAGCATATTGGAATCATTGAGTGTGAAGGCCAAAAGGGACCAAAAGAGAACTTAAAGCAAACTCCCCAGATATGGAAACTGGTAGCCATGGCGTGACCCACAGCAGGAGCATGGCGGTGATGGGAACCCGGCTCCCCCACCTCCTGGCCCCAGCTCCTTTAGCGCATCACATCACTTCCCTTTTTGAGTGTCTCATCACAGGCTGGACACTGTTTTCAACATTTTGTCTAGAAAATCATTGGAGACAAACTTACTACATGTTTTCAGAACAGTGTTTTTGATAGATGAAATTCCTAGTTTATATTATGTGACAGATGGTTTCCTGGGACCTTTCCAATCGGTACTGCTTCACATAGGCATTTGTTTTTTGTTTTCGTTTGCATTGATGTGACCAATTTTTGCTCTGCCACAGTTGTTGGCTAGACTTTGTAACAGAGTCCCTACAAATAGACGTGGTAGTGTATGGGCAGAAGAGGAATGAAATGCAGATGCTTGTTTTCTAGTCTATATAATGAAGGATTATACTAGATAATTTATAAGAATTTTTTTTCCCTTTAAAGTTTAAGAACCAGTTAAAAGTCAACAAATTCAAGGAATTAAATCCACTTTATTTTTGAGAACAAAGATTTGATTTGGAAAACAGTGTTTTATTTTTGGGTTTGTTTTTATGTTACAGATCATAGAAATGACATCCATTTCTGTAATCACATTAAGGGAATTGTGAAAACCATCAAAAAGTAAAATCAAAACTGTACTCTTCTGAGCATATATCTTTTTTGTTGCATTTGACATATATAGGAAAAGATATACATATTACGGTATTAATGGACATTCAGTATCCAACAGTTTCTCCTGGCATTATTTTGTAGGAGGAATGCCTGTAATACTGATTTTATAAATATTTTGTTGTTTGTCTGAATCCTTAATCTTTTTTTTTCTTCTTGATACTTGGCATCTATAAATTAGAAAGCTCTTATATTTAAGTAAATTTTTGCATTGAAGGAAATAGCAATAACAAGACCTAGCTTTCTCAGATGAAACATGATATTTCATGTTTTTCTATGTAGCAGTTTCCCCCACAGATTTTGAGATATTCAAATTTCATGAAGTACTTTCTTTCAAGACAATAAAATTATTTTGTAAATTATAGTTACTGTATTCACATTATATATTTTTTAAAATATTTAGATGATAAAATTTAACTCAGAAAAGAAAAGTTAACTTTTCCTGGCACTGAATTGAAATTAGAAGGAAAAAAATCCATTGAGTATGGAAACCATTGCCAAATTCGCAAAGTATCAGGCCATGAGTTACGAGCATTTGTGTGGTATATATTTTACAAATCAGAGTTAAGGCATAAGTTCTCATTCCAGAGTTTAAGAAGTTTTGAACCTTCTTAAAAAGTGAGGCTTTAGAAGATTTTTGGCTATTAGTTGTAATTAAAAGATACTTCTGAATTATGTTGATTGCGTTATTCTATTATTCCCTTCTACTTGTATAAAAATTGGAACAATTTGAAAATACTTCTACTTTTAAAGACATGTTTTATTTCCTCATGTCTCTAAAACTCACCTTTTTAGAGAAGAAAATTGCATTTCACCGATGACAGACTAAGAATTAAAGCACTAAACTAGAAAACTAAACTGTTAACCTTGAGTGTTACTGTTGATTTATGCCACTTCAGTGTAAGGTATGCAAAAATACCATGGTGAAGAGAAGATAGTAAACACAGAACATTTTTTTAAATAAGCTGATTAAAGTAGAGCTGGTTTACTGTCTTACCATAATCTCTAAATTATAAGTGTCTTTTTAAATGTTGCCTATGTTAGAGTACTCATCATGGTGGCTTTAATGGTATCAGTGTTAATCCGGAACTTTCAGAGTTTTTAATGGTCAGATCTTGTCCTTTTCTAGCTCTTCCCTTTCCCCAACCATTCATTTATTTATATGCACATTTGTTTTATTTTTCTTTCTTTCTTTTTTTATTTTTCTTTTTTAGATCTTAGTGAAACTCTGCAGTTTTGTTTCTCCGGCGGAGGAGCTGGCTCAAAAAGATGATCTCCAGCTTTTATTCAGTGCAATAACCTCTTGGTGCCCCCCCTATAACCTGCCTTGGAGGAAGAGTGCTGGAGAAGTCCTTATGACCATATCCCGTCACGGTCTTAGTGTCAATGTAGTAAAGTATATTCATGGTGAATATCTTTTTATGTGCTCATTTTAGGTGCTCTAAATTTCTTCCACTTCTCTCTTTTTCATATGATGACAGATTTATTTTTATCTCTCAATTCTCCAAAGATTCTATTTTAAGTTAAAATCTATTTTTGCCAGAAGAAAAAAAAATATTTTTTTATTCGTGAGGAATTTCAAATGTAAGAAATTTTCATTCAAATGATGGATATATGCAGAGTTAACATAATTTCATTGTCATGTAAATGTTCGATTATAATGTAAGTCCTATGTCGTAGCCTATTCTTCCCTTCTCTTTTATTGAAAAAAGTTTTTTGAGATGGTATAGTTAAAAGTCTTTCTGAAGGTATCTCATAAGTAGACATATAATCTGTTTGATTCATCATAAATGAAATTAGATGCATTCTTTATCAGCACTAGGGAGAAAGTGTCCATTCTGTCTCTTGCCTTCATTACTGTGTTAAATTTCTCAGCTTTTGTTATGTGAAATGGTTTCTTTAGACAAATAAATTTCATTAAAGATGAGAAAGGGAAAGTCTTCTTTGAAATGCCTCCAGTATCCACAGTCAGTCATGGTGTATAACTGTTTTAAGCTAATTTTTATTTCCTGAAGTATTTCTGTATCTAATTGGTCTATATTCACTCTAATTTGAACTTTTAATTATTTGATTTCTCTTCTTAAACTTAGAAGACAATTTTTTATTTTTTTATCCTTTTACTGTATTATTTAAAAAGATCAAAAATATTTGACAGTGGGCAGTTGTTTTGTTTAATGGTAAAACATCCAAATATGATGTAAAAACTATAATAAATGCCAACTGTTTCTCAACACTTCCTGTAGTACCCTCTGTTTACTACTTAGAGGCACAACTTTCCCAGTGAATTTGAATCTTATATTTCCTTTTAGAATATAACATTTATTATCTTACAATATTTTATAGATACATTAAAATTTAATGTTTTCGTTAAACACCAGTAAGAAACAAGAACATGTTCTTAAGCAATTGACATAAATAATGTATATTTATTTCTTCTTACAGAAAAAGAATGTTTATCTACATGTGTTCAGAATATGCAGCAATCAGATGACCTGTCACCCCTAGAAATTGTTGAAATGTTTGCTGGGCTTTCTTGTTTCCTCAAAGATTCTAGTGATGTTTCCCAAACTCTTTTGGATGATTTTCGGATATGGCAAGGATATAATTTCCTTTCTGATCTCTTGCTTAGGTAAAACCCCACAATTTAAGAATATATTCTAAATGCCTACTCAGTCTTTTTCATCAAAGGAAACAGTGTAGTTTGTGGTTAGGAAAAAAGGAATCAGTTAATCACTTATTTAATGTATACTTTATCCTCTTGGCTTTAATCACTTCTTTTTATTCATCCTATTCTGCCAGCAGAGTACAAAAAGTGAATTTAGAGTTAAATTGTCAAATGCAGCGTGCAGATGTGGTGGAATTAGTGGTTAGATAAGAAGAATAAATCTTAAATCTTTAGTAGCTGAGGGAGTAGAGTTTAAGTGAACTAATTAGCCTAGCATCTTCCTAAAGTATAAACTCTTCTTGCTCAATTATATTTTTAGTTTTCCCTATTAATAATTTCAGTGTTGTTATTAATGTAGTTAATAACGAATAATTATGTAGATGGAATGAGACCTTAGAGATGTATATATGAAACAAATTAGTCTAAAATATTTCGCTAGCCTCCTTTTTCATTCTAAATATTCCAGGCATATATGGAAAGTGGCTGGTTACAAATTTATTAGGAAGAAGATACTCATGCCTCACTAGTTTTTCCTGGTCCATCAATTATTTTTAAGTCGTTTGATCTATTATAAACCAGCACTATTTTTTAAACTTCTTACTTCTAACACCAGTTTAACCTGATTGCTATTACTTAATACTAGGCAACTCCCAAAAATGTAATTTTGCATCCATATCTTAATTTACAAATGAAGTTATATGAAAGCTGATGAATAACTATCTCATATTACTCGAGGGATGTTAATTGGTTAATTCCTTTGAGAACGCAGATTGACCAGATATTACCAAAAGCCTCAAAAATGTCAACACTCTTTGACATAATTTCACTTATGATGATTGATCCTAAAGGTATAACCCTAAATTTAGACAAAATTTTATGTATACTCCTTTATTCTGATTTCCACTAAGTGCCCCACCTCCCTCCTCTCAAATCTATGGTTGGCTCTCCATGACCATTATAAGCATATCTATGGAGAGCTTATACTAACATGGAGAAGCATGTGTATAACACTGGCAAATTAAAAAAAAAAATAGGTTTCAAAATTCTGTATATGGTAAGAAAATAACTTATTTCACATTAAAAAACATTAAAATTCTGTATATGGTAAGAAAATAACATTTCACATTAAAAAAGACGTTTGAAAAATATATCAGTGTCTTTGAGTTGTGAGGCTACACATACTTTTTCTTTTCTACTTTTGTGCATTTGCCAACTTTATTTTAATGAGAGTAATTAGTTCTCTTGGGGAACCCCAATAAATCTTATTCTTTAAAAAAATATATTTTCACACCCCATTTTGTGTCCTTAGTAAAGCCACAGTCAAAAGATAATGTTATGATGACTCCAGTGTTCCTTTAAAGGAATTAAGATTGTTATCAAAAATTGTTAGACACTCAGAATTTTATTTAAATGTATTCTAATAAGAATACCTGAATTAATGAAATACAGGTAAAATCTTAGAGCTCTTCCCAAGACATTCATTTTTAAAAATTGTTAACAGAGAAAATATCTTTGGAAAGAAATAAGATTTTTGGTTGTAAACAATGAAACTTTATAACCTTATTGCTTTAAGGAACTTAAGAGATATTTAATCTAATTCTTTTATAGAGATTTTCTACAAGAGATTAGTGATTCACCTAATATAATACTGCTGGTGGCAAAATCAGCACTTATATCACATCTGACTACTGGTAAAATTTGTTTTCAAGTACACCATAATGTCTTAAAATCTGTAGATTTTTTTAAAAATATTTTTATATGGGAAAAATTGTAAGAAAAAACTTCTTGGAGTACTTTATGCATCTATTTATTGCATATAAAAATTGAAAACGTTCTATATTAAATCTGAGAATACAACAAAAGTGAAAATATAATAAATTATACTTTTTCTAGATTGGAACAAGCAAAAGAGGCAGAATCCAAAGATGCCTTGAAAGATCTGGTTAATCTGATAACTTCCCTAACAACATACGGTGTCAGTGAATTAAAACCAGCTGGTATTACCACAGGGGCACCCTTTTTATTGCCTGGATTTGCAGTACCTCAGCCTGCAGGGAAAGGTGAGTCTTTTTTTTTCCTTCCTATTTTGAGTCACTCAAAGAGAGAAAATCAAGAAGTCAGACATTGATTGCTCTTTATTCATGTTACTTGTAAAAAGGTAGTCTGTTTTTCATTAAAGTTTGTGCTTTTAATGTAATTTCTTGAGTGACATTCTTAATAGATTAAATACTTGAAAGTGATATGAAAATATTATAAAACCAAATAGCGAAATTTATGTTTTACTACATTTTAACATACAGACAATTTAATAATCTAAACATACCTCTTTGAAATGTTGGCACTGCACATTTTCACTTTAAATGCTGGACCTTGATTCACTGTCTTGATTCTATATCTGTGGAAGTTAGATATAGAAGCACAAAGTGTAAATGCTTTTATTTAAAACTAAGCAAACCTAGGTACTAAGAAGTTACCTTATTTCTTTCAGGTCAGAGAATAAGTTTTATAGTTCAGATTTCCTAACTTTGGCTCCTCATGTAGTGACCTTTTACTAAGAAAACTTATTGTACAGTTAACAATATTTAGTTACATTCGAGTACAAGCTAGTTTTACTGTTTATTTTTATTTATTTATTTATTTTTAGGTGAGGCAACTCTTGGTTGACCTCACAGATTTCAAGAACCTTGTCAGCTTACAATCCCTTATTTTTTACTTTTTACGCCTACGGCACCTGGTCTTCCTAGGTGGTCTCCTATCCAAGTATTAACCAGGCCCGACCCAGCTTAGCTTCCAAGATCAGACAGGATTGGGCTTGTTCAGGGTAGCATGGCCATAGACTATTTTTTTTTAATGCATGATAACTATTCTTAAGTAATTGAGCCCGGAGGCCACTAATAGTTTCTTTCACATGATTGTCACTTACTAAATATTTGATACAGTTATGATATTTGTATGTAGGATTTAACTAGCCAAAAAATAGCGGTATGTCTGTTTATTTAAATTTCACAATACATTATCTATGTATTTCATGATATAGAAGTCAAAAGTTATAAGTTTTTAATCCTGGAGAAAATTATACTTAAAAGTCATGACTTAGTTTGGAGTCGTCAAATACTGCAATAAGATGAATCCTCAATGTGTAGATTGTATGGAACTTTTTAAATGTGTCTCTGTGCAATAAGTAGAAATCCAGGCATACCTTGAGCAGTTTAAGGCTTCATTTATTTAAAATTAAGAAAATATAATAGGGGCTCCAAAAGCTTCTAATTTATAGCTTGAATATTTCACAATTAACTCTTTCTATGAATTAATTTAAAATAGCTCAGCAGTGTACTTCCTATTTTAGATTTGTTTTATTGGTTAATCAACCCAATCATGACACTGGCATAATAGCTAGTTACAGTAGTATAGTTTTGTGACAAGAGAATTAGTGGAGCAAAATTAACCTTCCTCGTCTGTCTGCCTGATGTTGTCTCATCTGTAGCAGGGCTAATACATATATAACCTAGCGCCTTCGGGGATTATTGTGAGAACCCATGATGTGTGTCTGTGAGAGCAATTTAACTAGAAAGCATGTTGCCCTAAAAGTCAGAATTCAGGTGACCATGAGTGACCTCTCTAAATATCAATTTCTTCGTCAAAAAAATTATGTCATTCTATAAAAAGAATGGATCGTGCTAAATCATTTTGAGCTTCATTTATAACTCAAAATTATCTATTTCCCATGGCTTACTTTTTGTAGACTTATTGTATTGACTAAAGGATATGGTGCTATTTCACATAAAAGGAATATTGAATATGTCTTTTTGTCAACATTATTGAGGTATAATTTGCATGTATTGAAATCTATTTTAGTATTGAATTTCATGAGTTTAGATAAATGTATATGGTTGTGTAATCACTACCATATCACCATATCTAAAAATTTGCTTGTTCCCCTCTGCGTTCAGTTCCCTCTTCCCCACCCTTTGCCATGGCATCCACTGATCTGCTTTGGTTTCTCCCTTTCTAGAATTTTATAAACTGGAATCATACAGTATGTAGTTTTTTGTATCTGGCTCTTTTCACTTTTAAGATTCAGCTGTGTTATTGCACGTATCTGAAGTTTGTTCCTTTTTAGTATTGGATAGTGTTTTATTGTTTGGCTCTTCTACAATTTGTTTATCCATTCACCAGCTGATGGCATTTATTTAACTATCATGAATAATGCTACTGTGAACATTCATATAAAACAAGTCTTTGTGGAGATAAACGTTTTCACTTGTTTGGGGTAAATACCAAGCAGTAGAATTGCTGGGTCATATGGTAAATATATGTTTAACTCTATGAGAAACTGCCAAACTGCCTTCTAATGTGACTGTCCCATTTCACATTTGCATCCTCAATTAATGAAAGTTTGCTTTACATCCTCAGCAACACTCGATGGTGTTCTTTTTAATTTTAGATATACAAATGTGTGTGTAATAGTATCTAATTGTGTTTTTTTAATTTGGATTTTTCAAACTCTGAGCCTGGGCCTATGTAATATGCCTTATTCTCTCTAGAACAGTCTGATGTTTAAACTATTAGTATTCATCTTTACTATTCTTGAATCGGAATATTCTCAATGATCCATTAAAAGTGTAATCAGTGTTATCATTTATTTTTAATTAAAAGACTGAACCCGATGAAGAAAAACAAGACCTTTTTAAGAAAACAGGATGTGTTCTTAGTAAATACTTGATAAATGTTACAATTTATGATCTGTTTAAATAGACTAGTTTGCCATGATTAAAATATCACATAGCACCTACTTTTGTGTTCTTGTTTTCCATTTTAGGTCACAGTGTGAGAAATGTCCAGGCCTTTGCAGTTCTTCAGAATGCATTTTTAAAAGCAAAAACCAATTTCCTTGCCCAAATCATCCTTGATGCCATCACAAATATTTACATGGCTGACAATGCCAATTATTTCATCCTGGAGTCACAGCACACACTATCACAGTTTGCAGAAAAGATTTCCAAACTCCCAGAAGTACAAAACAAATACTTTGAGATGTTGGAGTTTGTCGTTTTTAGCTTAAATTATATCCCTTGTAAAGAACTTATTAGTGTTAGCATCCTCTTAAAATCTAGCTCCTCTTACCACTGTAGCATTATTGCAATGAAAACACTTCTTAAGTTTACACAACATGACTACATATTTAAAGATGTGTTCAGGGAGGTGGGCCTTCTGGAGGTCATGGTAAACCTTTTGCACAAATATGCTGCCCTGTTGAAGGATCCAACTCAGGCACTAAATGAACAAGGTAAGCATTTTCCACAATTTTATTTTTATTTGACAAGAGGGTTTTTGCCTTTCATTTGGTTATTGATTTGAATGACTTACTAATGTATGTAATTGTGGCATCCTTATGAATATTTCTCAGAGTTAACTTGTTCATTTAAACTGTATTAGAAATACATCACTGTGGTGGAAGAGAATTTAAGGTAAAAACTAAGGGGATGTTTACGTGCCTCAGAATGTTTTAATTATAGGGAGCAAATAAATATTTCTCCTTAGTGATGTTATATATATACACATGTATATATATATACACATGTTATATATATACATAATGTTATGTATATTATCATTATGTACCTTAAATTTTATATTTTTCATCCTTTGTGATAAATCCGATAAAAGCATGGTAGTATCTGGCAGTTAGTTGAGTATTAAGTATGTTGAAAGAATTAATACAAGTTAAATAGCACTGTTCATAAACTTTTTTTTTTCTTTTTGGTGCATTAAAATCTAGCATTCTCCTGTTGGTCACCTCCATTAAGAAAACTCCTGTGAAAAGAATGCATTTAACTTTGATTGGCATTTTCCTTTCTAATATTTATTAGATAACTATAACTTTCTAGCCTCAGCAAAATATGTAAACATGAATTCTTGACTTTACTTTTGGGAGCTGGTAGACATGCATATCATTTTTAAAGGTTGTATTCTATCAGTTGTATTAGTGGTAAAAGTGAGTATTAAAGAAATATTTTTTAAATTATTAAAACAAATTTGAAGAAAAAAATAAGCTTATAACTTTTGTGATTTGGACCTTTGATCCTTTTTTTTAGGGGACTCAAGAAATAATAGTTCAGTTGAAGACCAAAAACACCTGGCTTTGTTGGTTATGGAGACTTTGACAGTGCTTCTTCAAGGATCGAACACAAATGCAGGTAATTAGAAAAACTATCAGTAAATGCTTTGGGAGGCTATTACCTCTGGTTAAATCTTCTCTAATGATTCTTGCTTCTGAAATGCTCTTTTCACTGAGAGAAAAAACTATTTCTTCAATGACGATACTATCCTGTCTCTAGAAATACAATACTTTTGACTTTTATTAAGTATATTAATAACAAAATATACAGCATATTATTTCAAAATATGTTCTTAAATTTTATTCCTTATAGTGTGCCTTGTGTTTATTTCTTTTTTTTTTTACTTAGATAATACAGACTCTTAGTCAAATAACTTGGCTTATTTAAATATTTTCCAAAATATCTGCATCATATGGTGGTTTTCTTAATATTTTAGTAGTTCAAATTATAGTATTATAATGTTATGATTTTAGGGATATACTGAAAAATGATTCTCTAATAAAACTTGCCTCTCCCAGGTAAATTGGATTCATTAAATCTTTTGCTTTATCTTTGATCTCAACTCCTCTTCAGTCCTTTTCTGCTTGCCATTAATGGACAATTCAAATGTATTTATAAAATGTCACTCTTGCTTTTAAAGCTATTACTTGAAATTTCAGCCAACATCAGAAACCTCTCAGGCAACAATGTCAGTACAACTTGGGAGGAATAAATGATAGGGAGGTGAGTTCAGATGAGTAGGCTGTGCCCAGATCATATGGAGCTTTTTTAGGTCTTGCCCAAGAACTTGAATTGTATTTTAAAAGTTATAGTAAGCCATGAATGAATGAATGATCAAACTAGCAAATGTACAAATGCATGCCTATTTGTCTGAATGCAAAATAACTCAATATTCAACATTTTTAAAATATATTTTTAAAAAACAATGATAATATAATAAAATGTGTGTCCCAGGCACAATGCACAGTGTTAGAGATGCAAAGATAATTCTTGCCCCAAAGGAATTACAGCTTTACGGGGAAAGATGGAGAAAGATGTTAACACATAAATGTATAAGTAATTATTTAAATGCATTTGGGCAAATACCAAGACAGAGTTGAATGAATTTAGTAGTAAGTATGATGAAGATTAATAAGTATGATGAAGATTAATGGGTACAATATTAACAGGTTGTCCATGGTATAATGCATAATCTCCTATTTCCACTAAACTAGGTTTAGTTGGCTGAGATAGTCAGAAACATAATAAGAATATACTAACAAGAATTTATTGGCAAATTAGATTTTGATGGCGTGACCTAGAGTTACACAGGGAGGGACTGAACGATTCTGCTAACGTAGGTGAGTAAAGAGCTTACTCTATATAACGAAAAGTCACTTAATACATCTCCTAGAGTGCCAGACATTTTTACAAAGTTCTTTTCTCATCAACTTCTTTTTATTAAGAAAGATGTTACTAGCTATGTGACCTTGGGCACTTAAAACAGTGCTTTGCTCATAGTAAGTATTCAAAAAATATTAGCCATTATGATTATTTCATAGGCACTGACTGGCATCCAGGAAGTAAGAAAACATGACCTTCTGTGTGCTAAATCTCAAGCACATGACTTACACTCACTTCAAGGTCATATAATTCTTTAAAAGTTAGCAAATAGAAAGTCACTAAATAAAGAGAACAGCAAAATACACAAACATTTATACTCTCAGGAAATATTTGAAATACAAACCAGAAGGTAATCCAAGTTTAATGGGGAACCAAACATATAAACAAATAATACAAATACAAAGACTGATCATAAACTATTATAATAGTGGTATATACAAGATACTCTAAAAACATAATGGTTGGAATGATTACTTTGGAGGAAATACTAATTAGTGATTTTGATCACTTGTTCGGTTTTTTTTATTTTTATCATGCAAGGTGGTATTTAATGTGAGAACATTGTCACTTGTGGGCAGGAGCACAGGCTATAGAACTGGGCTATCTAGGCATAAATCCTACTCTGTGGCTTGCTAGCTGTGTGACCTTGGCTGCATTACTCAACTTCTGTATGTCTCATCTCATCTGTACAGTAGAGGATGAGGATTAAATAAGTCAACTATATAAAGCATTTAGAGCAGTATGATGACTTTTAGTTTGTGTGCTCTACCTAATCAAAATGTTAGACTCCTTGTAATTTTACTTTTCATTGTAAAATAATTTTATTCTATTCTTTACTTGTTATATTTGGAAGCCTTATTTAATTTAAATCTCATTTATTTGGGAGTATTATTCATCTGAAAGCCTTTTTACATAAATTGATTTCAAGTGTTGTTCAGCTTAAAGCCTTTACATAAAAATATTGGCTCTCTTTGGTGTCTGCTAATGAAATTTCTGAATGGACCTTTTGGAGAATTTGGACATGGTGAATATATCAGGGCATTGATCTTATATTAAGGAAATCTAGAGAAAATTTGTATATGCCTTTGCTGACATCCCACAGTGCAGTTTTGTATTGTAATTTAAAAAGTGAAAAAGTCGT
>NW_006432943.1:1988764-2002864 GCF_000325575.1 Pteropus alecto
TGTAGGTTTTATTTGCATTCTTTTCAGTTACTCTTGATACAGAATCATCAACGTTTAATCTTTTTCTCGCCAAGGAATATTCCGAGAATTTGGAGGTGCAAGATGTGCGCATAATATAGTGAAGTACCCTCAGTGCCGGCAGCATGCCTTGATGATTATCCAGCAGTTGGTGCTGTCTCCCAACGGGGATGATGACATGGGCACTCTCCTGGGGTTAATGCATTCAGCCCCACCGACAGAATTGCAGTTGAAGACTGACATTTTAAGGGTAAGTTTGATGTGTGTTCTTACTACTCTTTTGCTATTAAAATCGGTGATTATTTTTAAGTGACTTAAAACTTATGAGTTATTCTTGCAATTTTTCTCCAAGTCTGAAATTATGTTAAAATAATATTAGCAGTGTTTTTAACCTGGCCATCAAGGCCCTCAGGATTCCATATCCTTCCTCTCTGACTTCCTTTCCTAGTATCTTCACCCCATTCCTGCCAGAGACATCACGGAAAGTATATCTGTTTTCTAGAATCATGTATTTCTTTTGACTTTTGCCTTATTCAATTACTTTCTCATCAGTAATGAGAAATTTGCATTTTTTATGCTATTGTATATTTTATCCTGTTTTGATTGATAATGACAATTTTGAATATGCATTTTATTTTAACAGCAATATAAATCTGTCCACAATATATCTCTTAAACAAGAAAGAACACCTCATGCATGTCAGTATTGGGAAAACTTTGTATATTTGAAAAGGGAGAAAAACAAGTGCCTTCAAAAGATGTTAAGGTTGCCAACTTTTTTAACGTATGTCTTCCTCTTTTCTTGGTACCATTTTAATTGGATTTAGAGAATATTGGTAGATGAAGCCAACAAGAGGTAATTAGCTGACCTCTAATTTTAAGGCGGTATTGTTCTGGTAAATGGTAATAACTGACTCTCAGATGGAAGGCAGCACAGGGATCCTCATGTGTTGCACTTACTGATTTCCATGGTAGAAATACTCCCACTGTGACCTGTTTCAGGAAACTAATGTGTTAATGTAGATTGAGAAGAGATGTACAGTAGCACAGATAATAGTAAAATGTAGAAAATAGCTAGAAAGTGATGTTTTGAATATTTACTACTTTTGTGTTAAAATAACTTATTTAGTTGTAAATTTGTTGAACTTAATTTTTAGTGGTTGTGTTTTAATAACTGGCATGCAGAATTCCAAAAATATAACAGTTGGCTCTCCAGAGCCAGCATGAGCTGGCTCCTGCATTCCACTGCCGTGAGGGCATGAAATAGTGTTGGGCGATAGCAAGGAGGATTTGGAAGATCCCAATTTCAGATTTCGTTTTTGCTACATTCAAAACTGCTTCTCATTGCCTCCATTCAATTGACACAACCACAGACCTTTGTAATTTAATTTGTAATTATTTGTGCACAAACCCAACATTCCATGACATGTAGTATTTTATAATTCTGATCCACAAATTTGAATAGTATGCATTATATTTATGCAGCTAGCTGTAGGTATATTTATGCATTATATTTATGTAGCTGATGGGTTTTTTTGTCTTTTTTAAATTAAATTTATTGGGATGACATTGGTTAATAAAATTTTATAGGTTTCAAGTGCAGCCGATGATTTTGTCTAACTAGCACCTATATCTGATTGTAACTTTAGTGTTTGCTTATCAATAGTTACATTAGTTATTGATGTAAGCAGGATATTAAATTATTCATGCTATTTGAAATTTTTCAAATACTTAGGATTCCCATTCTGAGGTGGTAGGGGGTAGACTTATCTAAAAGTACATAATATAGAGTATTAGACCAAAGATTAATAAGCAGTGTTTTTCTAGCCTCTATCATAATTCTATCCAGTGACATGATTTTGTACTTATTTATCTCTGAACTCACCTTTCCTCATATATAAAATAATACTTGGTTTCCCCCAATTTGTTTTTGATGATGATGGTGGTGATGAGCTTATATGCCAGGCACTTTGCTAAGGATTTTTCATGTATTTCCTGTGAAGTAAGTTATTATTATTGTCTCGTTTTTACATAGGGAAACTCTGGCACAGAAAGGTTAACTGACCTTGATAAAATGCTTTTTAATGTTGGAGTCAGAATTTCAACCCAAGCATAACTGACTCTGGCCCTCACATTTAATTTTCAAACCAAGTTATAATATATATATTTTTAAAAGCTATGAAGTCTTGTGTTAATATGAGTTGATATTGCAAGTATAAGTACAATGTATTAAATTTGGCAAGATATGGAAACTATATTATTACCAAATCCTGTTAAAATGGAAGTGTATTGGTTACAGAATAATGGTAAGAGTACATTGTACTTTAAAATTTTACTTACACATACAGATTGCATATTTCCTATCTTTTACAATAATAAAATATAGCTAAGTACAGTGAAATCTTTATAATTTCTGAAGCAGTATATTTCAAAAAAGTGATTATATGTAGCCTTTCCCTTCAAATACTATTAGAAATGTATGAGATGTATTGATAAAATGGTCTTCTCATTTGTAATGACTATAAATTGCCTGGAGTAATACTGGATACCCATGGTGTTCCAGTTGCTGAAACAGGGGGAAAAGCCCATTTATCTGCAAACAGATTTCAAATTGCTGTTTGGGGTAGTAAGGTCATAGTTAAATGTATAAGTAGGACAGTCAGACTGCCTGGGTTTGAATCCTGCCTTTGCCATTGTGTAAGCTGTACAGCTTTTTGGCAAGTTATTTTACCACTTTGGGCTTCAATTCCTCATGCACAAAGTAGGAATAATACTAGTGCCCAATACAGGATTATTGAGAGAATGAAAAAAACTAATTCATAAAAACACTTAAAGTAAGTGTCTAATACCCAGTAAGTGGTGCCCCATAAAAATGTTAGGTAATTTTATAAAGTGTTATTTTTAATAATAAACTAAGTTAAAGTATGACAGTTCAGAACATAACTGATAAAGGTTGTTTGACTTATTTGGCCTTCAGGTTTTATTTGTTACCACTTAGAGCAGTTCTGGGAGAGCCGGGCTTTGGACCCTTGAGCTCAAATTCACTTTGCAAGAAGGAGTATATGCTAAGAACTGTGAATTGACTCCTCTTTCCAAAGCAACAGTATATGGTGACTTTATATGAATTGAAATACTCCAGGTCTTGGCTGCCCTGACCATCTGTCTGATATTTTCTAGAATAAATCAGTTTGTATACACGTATCATCATAAGTTTTCATGATGGTGTAAAATTATACTAGATTATATATTTTACTTATTTAATAAAATTACTTTGTAAAAATTACTTAATTCATTGATGTCATTATCCATCAAAGACATAGGGAAAGCTTTTCAGCCAGAATTTGGATATAGCCTTATTCTATCAAAAGGAATATGTGATAGTGTTTCCTAAAATTACCTTTTGTTTTTATTATGGCATGTTTTAATTAGCAAAATATTTGTTATGCTTCATAGGACTATTTATTGGGCGTATGACAGAAACATTTATATCGATGTTCACAGAATGGTGTTACACTCCTTGGACATTCGTAAATGGTGTTTTGTTTTGTTTTGTTTTTTAATTTGAATTATGTGTTTTGATTTTTTTTGTCCACCATAGGCCCTCCTGTCAGTCCTTCGAGAAAGCCATCGTTCAAGAACAGTTTTTAGGAAAGTTGGAGGATTTGTATACATAACATCCTTGCTTGTTGCTATGGAGAGATCTTTGAGCTCGCCACCCAAGAATGGCTGGGAGAAAGTGAACCAGAATCAAGTGTTTGAACTTCTCCGCACTGTGTTCTACACATTGACTGCAGCAATGCGCTATGAGCCAGCCAACTCTCATTTCTTCAAAACAGAGATTCAGTATGAGAAGTTGGCAGATGCCGTTCGATTTCTTGGATGTTTCTCAGACCTAAGAAAAATAAGCCCCATGAATGTCTTTCCTTCAAATACACAGCCATTTCAAAGACTTCTAGAGGAAGATGTAATCTCGATGGACTCAGTGTCACCCACTTTACGGCACTGCAGTAAACTCTTTATTTATCTCTACAAAGTAGCCACAGATTCTTTTGACAGGTATGGCTCTGCTCTGTGCTCCAAATTAAAGGTTATATATATTATGTATGACTTCAACATTAAGGCTTGAATTATAAGCTAATCTGAAAGAAAATGAAAACGGTTGAAGCTTCTCTCTTATTTGCTTGTCTATCAATTTGTTTGTGAAGTTACTATTGGTTTGATGTTAGGTTTTTCACCATGGACATCTGGGTATTATTTGTACATCCAGGGTCAGTTAACTTTTGAAGCACTTAATGGAACAGTTTCTACGAAGTTTACTTTAATGGTGATGTTTACTGTCATTTTCTTTTTTTCTCTATTCCCAACAGCATTAGGTACATCCAGACTTAATGATGATAGTTACCAGGAGAGCATAGTTATGATTATATTTATTTTCAGAAAGATGATCTATTCTCACCATAATCCTCGAAAAATGACAATAGCGCTCAAAGAGTCACTGATAGTTCAAGAGTCCATATCGAGATAATATAAACTCAGTTACTCATTCTTTATTAAACAAGTACTTACTGAGCACCTACTGTGTGCCAACGCATTGTGCTAGGCATTGAAGGCTTAGCTCAGCACAATACTACTTTGATCATGGCCATCCTTTAGCTTAGATACAGATATATAAATAAACAATTATGATGTATTGTGATAAAATCTATAGTGAGGGGAATCCAGAATTCTAAGAAAGATCAATCGTAGAAGTGCCACTTAAATCACTTATTTTCAGTTTTTCACTGTGTTTTCAGTTAAGTTCTCACTTTGAAAGTAATGTAAGAGTGATCATGCTGCTGAGGTATCCCAATCATTGCCACTTAAAAAAATTTTTTTTTGCATTATCACTTAAAAGTTACCATGGTTTTATTTCATAAAGTAAGTTAATCATTTCTATATTGCCCCCATAAATGAAGCAAGTAACTGTTGGCTAGAGCTTCTATTAGGTTTTATATTTTTTATACCGAAATATCTACTTTGAAATACCTAATGAGAGTTTCTTGCTTCTTAATATTTTTAGACCTTAATATTTAGATAAGAAAATAAAAATGATATAAGAGAAATTGTATTCCAATTTTTTTCCATTTTAAAAATAAAAATGCATTGATATTAACATATAGGAAACATGGGATAGTGTAATATTCATGGAGTGAGTTATTTTAAGTTGAAATTATTTTAGATTCAACCTCTTTTCCCTTGTTTTCTACTTATCCTAGTTAGTATACCTCATTTTTACTTTGTTTTGTCAAAAACAGGGCTTACAGCACTCTGTTTAACAAACGTGTTAAATGTTAACATTAATGGATAAACATCAGCCTTAAGCATGCTCTTCTGTTTGCCTCAGTGCATGTGTTATAGTCTTGTTCCTTGTTCTTCCTGAGTATGGAGGATGTTTCTTATTTAACTTTTACTGGTATTTCTTGTGAAACTAACCAACTGCCTACCTGGTGTTCTCTTCTAACCTCTCTAAACCACCCTGTCTGTTTTGTTGTCTGTAGTCGTGCAGAACAGATCCCTCCTTGCCTGACAAGTGAGTCTTCTCTCCCCTCTCCTTGGGGTACACCAGCTTTGTCCAGGAAAAGGTACTGATCTTATAATAGAAGTCAATCTTTATTTGTGTGGGTTTTTTTTTTCCTTCTGTACTTAATTATACGTTAATGTGGTGATTGTGCTTTGTAACTTCAAATTATTTTTTTTTTAGGTTTTAAAATTGTCAACTTCTGAGTATATTTTTGAGAGTAAAATGTGTCGATGCTATGAAGATATGAAGGACATGTAGAATTTTGTCATCCACCTCTATGATTTAGACTAAAATATTCATTTTGCTTTTAGAGCTAGCATCTTTTATTAAAATTCATTTAGAAATGAGGACTTAGTGCCTCTTTAAGTAGAGTGCTTTTTTAACTTTTTTTTTTTTTTTAAATTTAAACGTGCCTTGGAATCATTCTTTGTTTTTTTGTTGTTACTCTAAAATGAATATCACAGCACTGGCAAGGAAATGTGTATTTTCTCAATAGGTTCAACCAGTTGAAATATGATATGTTACGGAGATTTGTCACAGCTACACTTTGCAAGAGTAAATAAAAAACCTACCCTAGCTCTTGCTTTCATTGGTTCTTCCTAAGCTGACCTGGTCTACCTCATATATAAAGCATATGGTATAAAGAACCAACAGTTGATTGACAGTAGTACAATTAAGATCCATTTAAGATTCCATTTGCATCCTGTACTTAAAATGATCATAGTCCATACAGTTGGCACCGTATATTCTTCCTTCCCCATTTTCTCCATGACAACAGGTATAAGTCCTTAAGTCTTACATTAATATTCTTCCATTCTGGCTTTTTAAAAATGAACCCTAAGGCTTTGCCATGTAGTTTAAGTTTATTTCTGTTGTTCAGATTTTAAAACTTGAATATAATTGGAGCTTTTATACAAAATATTTATTACAGATTCTGTGTTTTAATATATTTCAATGGTAATATTCATTAGGTATATGGACTTACATTTTCCTTTTTCTCTTAAATTTACATTGGAGTTTATAGCTCATTTTTTTCCAGTAAATCATAGCATAGTTGAGAATAGTTTTAAATAAATTTATTGTTGAACATCTTTGAATTTAAAAACTGCTATTTTGGGTTTTTTTTTTTTTAAGAGTAGTTCTTAATTCAAGAAACCATAAAAACGATTTGAGTTGACTTTTTTTTCTTTTGCTAAAACGAATGAGGTAAAATGTATTCTTTGTGTCTAAAGATTCATATATGCTCACTATTCCACAAAACTGGACATTAGGAAAATAGTTTCGATTGCCAGATAGTTTTATTCATTAAAAAATTACATTTATGACTCTATCATAAATGGTAGTCTTAACAAGTACTGTATTTAAAAATATTTAACCCTTTTTAACTATTAACCAGGAACTACAAAATACTTTTAATAGAAATTCACACATTGAAGGAACACATTAAAAAAAGAAATCCATTAGAACTTAGCATTTATTTAAATGGAAATTTGACAAAGAGAAAACACTTTATTTCATATCATAGTTACTTAAGGCCTTAGATCAAAAACATTTTTGTATCATTTGCAACAGAGCTACCTGTAAGGATGCCATGTTTTTGAATTAAGGGGAAACTGTCATTGAGTCATCATCCTAGATGAAACTTATCTGTGAGAATTCTAACCAAGTTTACAGATTGATGTTACTTTAAGGAAGCTTCCAGTACCATGCTAGTAATAAGACCCATGTTGACATTGTCAGGTTGCCACTCTACCAGGATGCATACACTTTGCTCAGTAGTTAAAAATTATAAGCTAATAAGGAAGACAATGTTTTTCACAAATACAAATATAGTAACTTTCAAAATTAGAACATCTCGAGAACATCTCAGCAAATTACATCAGCTCGTGGGCATCTATTTCTTGTGGCAAAACATTTTGTTTCTGTTGGCAAAAGGAGAAACCAGCATTTTTACTTTTTATGGCTTGTGGAGTATTCAGGTACTAAGAAAGTGTTGAACTTTTGACACTTGTCTGAAATGTAAATCCTGGAGAGTCTTCTCTAATTATTTTAAGAATTGGAAAAAGAACTAGAAAACTTCATATTTTGAAAACTAAAACTCATAACTTTTTCATTATTATTCATTATTCAGAAGGAATCATGGAATGGGATTATAGCTGAACAGTATTTAATCAGAATTAGAGAAAGTGAAAACAAAATACAAAATAACAGCCAATACTTTTCAGAATATATAAGCCATGGAGAAGAAGGTGGCAAGTACTAGTTATCATTCAAACATGATATACATTAGTTGTGCCTATACACACTTGATGATAAGGCAAAGCAAATTCAGAATTTAAATAAGTATATATTTCCTAAAGAGGTAAATAAGTTTTAACTATATGTGTGAATTTAGATTGAAATATGAAGTAGCAATTTCTATAAATTTTAAAAAACTGCAACATAAAAATTTTGAAATGTCATTTTATTCTGTCTTTGCAAATGGTTAAGTCTTGCTTGGGAATTATCCATTTAATAAGCATACCATGATCTCCAAATTTTGAAATGATGGTAATACCTATGGTGATACCTAAGTGACTTAGTAAGAATTAATGTTACATATCGCCTATTAAAATAGACCTAATTTTAGTTAATAAATATCATGTTTTAGATTTCTACAATGTTTGCAATATTTTTGTCATTTGAGAAGAATCAGTGTAATTCCTATATCAATATTGTTTCCTTATATAAGATATTTTTTTAAAAGCCTACTACTATAATAAATATATATTATGAAAGAGTTCAGATTCCAGAGACATAAAGGCTTCACCTGGGTATGTCCATAATTTAAGTTCAAATCTGCATTAAATGTGGCAACTCAAATAATTTTGTAACTGAAATACACAATTAAAATCTGTGAGTTTTTTTTTTTTCTAAAATTTAGGTCATTTGTGTGTAATGAAAACAGTTTTTAGGAAATTTCTTAAGACTTGAGAATTCCTGTTACACTGTAGAGGAATTATGGATCTTTTTTTTCTTGAAGAGTCAAAATATCTTAAAGACTAAAGGGAGCAACATATAGGAGGAAGATAGCTATTGGTAATAAACATTTAGAAATCTTAGTAAGTTTAGGAATTAAATCTTTCTGAACAAAATCAGTATAAAAACAGGGAGTGAAAAAATGAGTGGGTGAAGAATATGCTGACTTTAAATAAGCTAAGAGAACCCATGCGCTTTTTTATAAGTGAAGCTGAATACTTTCCTAGAATCTCTGTTAAAAAAGAGAATGGTACTTAAAAAAGAAAAAAGAAAAACATGGCAGCGCCAATTCTTTGCTTCTAAATCACTGACTTACAGCATCTGTTTCCCAAGCTGCTCTTGTGCCAGAGAGCTGGAACTGCACTGCTCTTGGTGACAGAGCTCAGCGTTAGACAAATTATGCTGAAACTGATTCATTGGAACAAAGAGCTCTCATAGGCTGAAGCCACAAGCATCTGTTTCCTAGTGCCAAGATACAAAATGTGCAAAACTCATGAATTGTAGAAGAATAGTGTGAAATACAGATCATTGATAAGAAGAAATGTCTGTTCAGGACATGGCTAGGCTTTCTAACTCATGTAAGCTTGTTACATAAAATATGCCTTCTCTGGTTTCTAAAAATTATGAATATTTTCAGTGGTGGGGAGGTAATGTAAAAGAAGGTAAATTTGGTTCCAATTAAGCTAAAGGAAAACTCCCTGCATGCTTAATATATTTATTGCCGGGTAACTAAGATTCAGAGCCAACTCCGACTCAGTTGACCCAGTTACGGAGTAGGCCATTTTGATCTTACTAATTCTTGATTATGTTACCCATGGTTTAACGCAAGGTTAAAAGCACATAGATAATTTTAAAAGAGAAAACAATCTCATTGAGGGATTTAGTTTAACCTGCGCTCTCATCACATATTATCAGAACTATCATCTTTCCTAGAGCTATGATTTCACCTATTTATATATTCTGGTATAGGTACCATTCTTTTCTTTTCTTTCAATTTTATTAAGATATAATTGACATATAGCACTGTATAATTTTAAGGTATACAGCATAAAGACTTGACTTACATATATCGTGTAATGATTTACTACAATAAGTTTAGTTAAAATCCATCTTTTATAAGAATAAAAGGTTTTCCTTGTAATGAGAACTTTTAGGATCTACTCTCTTAGCAACTTTCAGATATACCATATAACAGTGTTTACCATAGTCGTCGTGTGCCAAACAATCCAAACAACCCAAATAGTAATGGTAAAGACACATAAGAGCCTAGAAGAATTGCTAGTTAAATTGCCTATATGGAACTCACTAAGAATTGATAATATATAGCCTTTTTATCCTAAACCTCAGGTGTTTTGTAACCCAACCTTGATTTACAAGGCTTTTTGCTTATCAATGGATAAAGGTAACAAAGATGAAGAAAATAAACAGAGAACGTGATTGAGAATAAATACCGATTCACCCTTCTTCTTCTTATTTTTATTTTTTTATAGGCATGCGCATCATTTTGTTCCAACTCCCCCCATTTACCCTCCTAAAAATGACCTGAAACTACTTGTGGCAACTTCATCTCTCCAGAGTTCTGATGCCGTCATCATACATCCTGGAGCCATGCTTGCTATGTTGGACCTCCTGGCCTCTGTTGGGTCAGTGACACAGCCAGAAGTAAGCTTGCATGTGTTAGTTCCTCCCCATCTTTAATGAGTGAAAGGATGTAAGTGTGACTGCATGAGCAAGGGAGTGGGGCCAGGAAGGATGGTAAGTGATATGAAACCATTTCATATCACATACAAAAGTAGGTAAAGGAAAAAAATATAAAAAATAGGTGTTTCTATTAATTTTCATTAGTTTATAAGTTAATTTTTATTAATTTTCTTAATGAATGGTAGATATGAATGTTTTAGAATATAATTCATTTGTTACAAATGCAGCCAAGACGGTTATTCTGGTGCAAAAATAATTCTGTTTCTCCTCGTAAATCCTGCTCAGCAGTGGAAAAGGTTAATAAGTAGTGCAGAAAGAAAAATGACTCAAGATACCACTTTGAGGCCATTTTTCTGTTTTGACTTGTAGCTCAAGATTTTGGGTAAACTGGAGTTTGGGTGATTATTTTGTTAAAACATATGGCCTCTAAGGCCTAAAAGTGACACAAATGTAAACAATAGACCTTCTTTTAAACTGGGTATTTACCCACCATGAAAAAGACTTTACAACCACAATTTCTACAAAATTAAAAGTACAATTAGTTATTTATTCATGTAATACAAAAGACTTGGAAGAGAACGGAGTCCAGCTGGCTATACTAGCAAAATGAGGATAGCAAATGTCTGTCTAGCCCTGTTTTGGAGTTGCTATATATCACTCTAAACCAGCTACTTAATTCATCTCAATGTAATTTGAAGCATGTAGAGACCTCATATTAGAAGGTGTGCTTCATGTGGAAAGAAATATCACCTATCTTACTAAGAACACCCCGGTGGCATGGATTTCTTTGTTAACTTTAGCATGCTTTGGACCTTCAACTTGCCGTGGCAAATATTTTACAATCCCTGGTGCATACAGAAAGAAACCAGCAGGTCATGTGTGAAGCTAGTCTTCATGCACGACTGCTGCAGCGGTGCAGTGCTGCACTAGCTGATGAGGACCACTCACTGCACCCGCCCCTCCAGCGGATGTTTGAACGATTAGCCTCTCAGGCTCTGGAGCCAATGGTGCTGAGGTCAGTAGTTCTGTTTTTCACATTTGAATTAGCCGCAATCAGTAATGGTAGTTCCTAGTGTCTTTATATGCAAGAGTTCTTCCTTTCATAGACATATATTCAAGTAGCTGTGGACAAAGCTAAAGCACAACAAAAATGGGCAAAATGCTCAAAATATAGCACTTAGAAACATAAATCTAGTTACTAGTAAACAGAATGTTTCTATCATGGTTATTTGTTCCATCTGAATCCATGAAACTCTCACTTTCCTTTAAAAATAAAGTTATGTTATATTTATGACTTGCATCTACTTTATATTTAAGAACTTTATATGTGAGAACTTTTAAGAAATACTTTTTAAACTTTTTTATTTTAAAATAATTATGGATTCACAGAAAGTTGTAAAAATGGGTCAGAGAAATTCTGTATACCCTTCATCTAATTTCCTCCATCGGTTACATCTTATGTAACTGTAGTGTAACATCAAAACCAAGAAACTGGCATTAGTACAACGTATCCATGTTTGCTATCGTTCTCTATTATTTATCACATGTAGATTTATGTAACCACCTCACAATCAAGATGTCACAAAGATCTCCGTAGTGCCACCCCATTATTGTCACAGCAACTCCCCTAACCCCCACAAACCACTAATCTGTTCTCCATCTTCATAATTTCGTCCCTTCGAAAATGTTATATAAATAAAGTCATATAATATGTGATTACAGTGCCTTTAAGATGCATCTAAATTGTTACATATCAATAGTTTATTGCCAGTAGTATCCCATAGTATGGATATACCTTCCACAGTTTAACATTCAAGAAATATATATTTTTTTAAATAACATTTTAATGGAAGAAAAATAATGCTTTGTGTTTTAAAAATGAGAGAACATTTTTTAAAATATTTTTTCTAAAATTACCTAACCAAACAGATTTAATGTATAAGTCATCAATCCTTTCTAACAAAAATGCACTCATATTTTGTCACTTTTAGAATATAAGCAGCACTCTTTATAAGATAATTGTTTTCTGCTGTTAAAGTACTGCTTTCTCATAAAACTTTTAGGAACTTTCTTAAAAATGGTTGGACTTGATTATAATTTATATTTTTTAACTGACTCCAAACTAATGATGGATTAAGAAAAACCCATGTGGTAAATGTTTGTTAAACAATGTTGTACCAAGGACTGTGCTAGGCCTTGATAATACCCAGATGAATGAGACAGTTCTTACTCACTTCATCCATCTTCTTATGGATATGTTCAGACCCTAAAATATTGAAAATAGCATGGGGATTTCCCCCTGATATTTTTTGATAATCTGCTACTTTAAAGGAGGGAGATGGAGAGAGACAGAGACAGAGAGACAGAGACAGACTACATAATGTAGTGGTTAGCACGTCTGCTTTACATGCAGAAGGTCCTGGGTTCGCGCCCCAGGTGGAGCCACGGACCATACCCCGGGTGTGCCAGGCCCCCAGTGCATACAGCGAGTGTGTGGGAGGAGATGCCCCACCTTCAGAGATCCAGTTCTTAAGGGGAAAATGGCAACATCCATAGGTCAGGGGTGGAAGTCAGGGGTGGGAATTAAAGAGGGGGAAAAAAAAAGGTAGAGAGGAAGAGACGGACTATATCCTACCCAATATTAGTATTTTACTAAATAATATATACTACCCAGTTAGATACACAGCGAGTGTGTGGGAGGAGATGCTCCACCTTCAGAGATCCAGTTCTTAAGGGGAAAATGGCAACATCCATAGGTCAGGGGTGGAAGTCAGGGGTGGGAATTAAAGAGGGGGAAAAAAAAAGGTAGAGAGGAAGAGACGGACTATATCCTACCCAATATTAGTATTTTACTAAATAATATATACTACCCAGTTAGATAAACAGAGTAAGCAATGGGAATTAACCATTTGGACATGCTCAATTTTTTTACAGTGAATTCTCAGAAGACAAGGTCATATGATGGCACAGATACCCAGGTTCTGATAAGCTATAGGTTATAAATTAATTATGTATCACAGTCTACATGAAAAACTAGAAAAGAGTACAGCACATTCCAGGAAAACACGCTTATATTTCATTTTCTAGTCCTTCACAATATTCTGTGCACTTTTCAGTGCTTGGTGATTAAAATGTAAAATTAACATTGAATAGTATTTTAAAATAACTGTTTGGATTGTTTCATATTTTCATTAAAGTGTTATAATTCATTAAATCCCATTTTTTGTGTGTTTGGTTTATGATTTATGTAATATTCTTTATCAAGGAATAATTCTGCTTTGTTTGTTCTTTAGGGAGTTTTTGCGTTTAGCAAGTCCATTAAATTGTGGTGCCTGGGACAAAAAATTGCTAAAACAATATAGGGTCCACAAACCAAGTTCACTGAGTTATGAACCAGAGATGAGAAGTAAGTTGACCTTTGAAGTTCTTTTTTGGGGGGTTGATTTTATAAATGAAAATCATGTGAGGGATGAATGTTATTCAAGAAGCTTAACTGTGAAAGAAAGGAAAGAGAAGGGTTTGTTGTTATTTACATGGAGAAACACAAGATCTAGTTGATTGACTGATGGAGTAGGGAAGGAATCATTGAAAGAATAAGCCAGAGGAGATGAGAATTACCTGGAGAGGTAATACTTCTTTCCCAGAGGCTCCATAATTACTTTGCCTTTCTCAAGTAGCCTTGATGGCCTGGACTAGAGTGGTTGATTGGATTATTAATAGTCCATGGGTTTACAGGACAGCTGCTGCAGGAGGATATGGACAGGAAATTAAAAATACTGGTAAAAGTAGTTGAAGAGAAACATC
>NW_006432943.1:2002921-2023978 GCF_000325575.1 Pteropus alecto
TAGATCGCTGGACTGGAGAATAATGGCTCCACCAAAAAGCAAATGTAGTGAGAGAACAGGAACTGAAGCAATGGGACAGGATGGTGGCAGCCATAATTGGAGCCGTGAAACAAGCAGAGAAAAGGACTAGCCCAAATTGTGGAGTAAAGTAGAGGCAAAGCTCATTGGCAGAAAGGTGATCACAAAACCGGAAGTGTTAGGTGCGTGGTTCAAGTGGACCTTAACATCCCCCAGCGCTCTACAAGATCAGTGCAGAGAAGACGACTGAGAACAAAGTGCCAGCAATAGTGGATAAATGGCCATCGCATAGAGAGGGTGCAACAGTGCTGCTGCTGAGGGGCCTCCAAGGAGGCGTATTTACATTAGGCTGATAGAATGGTGATGGTGAGGGGCTAGCAGGATGCATTGCTGTCTGGCATGGACCATGGAGAGGCAACAGATTACATCCACTCTAAGCTATCGGGGGCAGGGAGAAGAAAGGGTCTTCTCCGTAGAGGCCTCAGTTGCACTAGATTTCCCCCTGATGTTAATTCTGTGGTTTTGTTGGTTTTTTACTTTACACTTCATTTTGTATCATTATTAGCCATAGTGATAAGGCATCTGTTTTGATGGATTGAAGTGACCATTACTAGTGAAGCAGTAAAGGATAAAACTTTGGAAAAGTAGAACTGCTGCTTTGAAAGGACATAGTGATCATTTAGTTTGACCCCTTCTTTTTTCAGGCGAAAATCAGAAATATTAAACAACCTTCAACTATTATTTCAATCTGAATTTTTTCTCCTGCAAATTATTATCAGCGATTAGTGAATACTGTGTTTTGGAAACTAAGATCTTTCGAGTCAACAGTTTTGATGGAAAACAAAATATTGCAGTTCTTTATACCAGTTAATATATATCCTCTAGATACATATATATATTTTTTTGTTGATTTTGTATTTTACACAGTCCCTTGGAATTGAGTTGTGATGTCCTTTGCAAAGAGTAGAAACAAGAATGGTTCTTTTCTCTCAGAGAATACTGAAATATTTTATGGTTGCCCGAATGCGTAACATTTCAGAGGGAAACTATTACATTCATGTAGTTTGAGAGAGAATATTTTCTTTATTACATTTGTAATTCATTCCTGAACAATAGAACAGTTTATTTAATGTTTGTCTTTTCATTCTTGAAATTATTATCATTTACATGCATATAGGAATTTTTTAGTTCAAGTACTTTTGTGATCACATATTTAATTTTAATAGTGGTAAGGGAAGAATTAAATGGGGGAAAATGGAACTGGTAAGTTTCTGTTATTTATCTGATTTTTTTCATAAGAAGGATCACCTGTTTCTGTTATAATGCTTTTAGAATATTTTGCCTTCTTTCCTCAAAGAGAAATAATAAATAATTTTGTGAAATATAAATATAATCTGGTTTTTATAAATATCATTAGCTACAATTTATGACTAAATTACATTGTAACAGTGGCTTGGATAGTGGTTATTGGTGATTTTTATTATTATCTGCAGTCTGTAGTTTCTATCATTTCTACAGTGCATTTATTACTTTAATAATAAGTAAAAAAGGAAACATGCTGTTTAAGTTTTAAAATGAACATAAGGTACATTAAAACTAAGTAATAGCTTTAGTGTTTACCAATAAAATTATTCTGTATAGAAACTGAAGAGCAGTATTTAAAAATCAGCCTTGTAATGTCGTTATCTTAGAAACCTACACGATATTTTTCCCAAGAAATTTTTTTGACTTAACAGGTAGTATGATCACATCTATGGAAGGTCTGGGTTCCGATAATGTTTTCAGCTTACATGAAGATAATCATTACCGGATAAGCAAGAGCCTGGTAAAATCTGCAGAAGGAAGTACTGTACCCCTGACCAGGGTGAAGTGTCTGGTCTCCATGACAACCCCACATGACATCAGACTTCACGGGTCATCAGTTACTCCAGCTTTTGTTGAATTTGACACATCCCTTGAAGGGTTTGGGTAAGGAATTTGCAAGATAGTCAATCCTTATTGTATCATTTTATGCCTCATACTTGCCTTTGACAAGTAGATCTTCGTTTTTAAATCTGCTTGATTAAAATATACTGTATACTATATATTTTCAAAGTATTGAGTTCTTTGAGCAGGTTATTTTAAGATTTTTAGATTGAATTCTTATTTTGCTAAGTAAATTGATATGATATTGGAGTCATCAGTCTAGGGTCTATGGTCCAAATCTTTTTTGTAAATTTTACTTTTTCATAAACAGTTTTATTTTAACAAAGCCACGCTCATTTATCTATGTGTCTGTGACTGCTTTCATGCTAGAATGGCAGAGTTGAGTAGTCTTGGAAGACTATCTGGTCTGCAAAGCGTAAGATATTTATGGTCTGGCCCGCCCCAGAAAATGTTTACCAACCCCTGATTTAGTATAATAAATTTATAGATAATATGCAAATTAAAATTGGATTAAAAGCTCTTTGGGTTTTATTATCATCCTTTCCTTCAAATTAACTAGCTTAGTATCTTATACATTATAAATGTTCAGTGACTATCACATCAAATGAGTAAATACTTCCAAGTGGCAGAAAAGGCTGTCATAGCAGAAACAACAATAAAGAATATAGAGAGAATCTAGAAGAATTTATAAAGTCCATCAGCTTTGTAATGGACACATACTAATAGAATAGATCTATATATGTACTTAGTTGTTTATGGGATTCTTAGGCATTGCTCTAAAACTATAAATTGTATTTTAAGAAGATTGCCATGAGTTATTATCAAACAATAGATTAAACTGTATTTGGGAACAGGCAAAACTAATAGAACAATGGTAACAGAGAAGAGTGACTCACCAGGCAGAGGCACAAGGAGTTTTTTGGCAGTGCCATTATTGTGCCCATGTCTTGAACAGGGTTATACATTGGTAACGTTTACCATATGCACATTATACTTTGATTTTTTTTTTAATTTAAATTTAAAATGATGCTGTTGGAGATTTTTAAAATATATTTTTCAATACTCTCACATAATTAAAAGAAGGGAAGGACTTTGTTAGGTACCTAGATTTATTCTATCATCTCTTATCTCTAGTTACTCTTAAATAATGGCCATTTATTTCACTGTGGTAAGTATATAATGATAATAGAAGAAAACAGTTGGTTTCTAATACGTACATTGTCTTTCCTTCAATAGCTGCCTATTCCTGCCCAGTTTGGCCCCTCATAACGCCCCTACAAACAATGCCGTCACAACAGGTCTTACCGATGGGGCCGTGGTCAGCGGCATTGGTTCCGGTAAATATTACCTTCTTTGTTTATGGGAGTCTTTTTTGCAGTAGATTATATTGCATCTACAGTTTATTTCTTTTTTTGGCTTTTTAAAAATGTAAATAAGAGTCAGCACAAACTCTGTCATTGTTATTTTCCTGTTTTTACTTTAGGTGAAAGAGTCTTTCCTCCTCCCTCTGGCTTAAGCTACTCTAGCTGGTTTTGTATTGAACATTTTAGTGCTCCTCCGAATAACCACCCTGTCAGACTTCTGACTGTTGTGCGCCGAGCAAATTCTTCTGAGCAGCATTACGTGTGCCTTACCATGGTTCTGTCAGCAAAAGACCGATCTCTGATTGTTTCCACCAAAGAGGAACTACTGCAAAACTATGGTCAGTCGCCGTTTTTTCTTTTTGCTTCTTGTGATCATTGAAAGTTTACATTGACTTTAATATTCATTTTTTAAGGTTTATCTGGTCATTCTTTTCCAATTTAAATTATTACAGACTAGAACAGGTTATATGAAATCTGGAATATTGTTTACCAGTGACTTTTAAGGTACTTTTAAAAGAGACTTAGAAAACAGTGGAGAGTCCCTAAAAATAAGGGTTCATCTCTACTTGCCAAGAAATCACAGCTTTTGCTAAGAAAGCAGGTTGCTTGTTTGATACATTTTAGTAAGGATCTTCATTGGCTGTGAATTACGTTTCACTAATGAATATTCATTGAGTACATGCCTACCATATGTGCCACTGTGCTAGACACAATAACATTTAAATTACTTTATCCATCACTTATCTTCAAGACTTAATACAGACCACTTAATAATCCTGATTCCCTAATCTCCTTTATAATAGTCTTAGCTCATCAATAGATGTATATTCTGTGTTGTCATTTTAAAATATAATCTTGGCATCAGTATGTAAAGATATTTTAAGATTCCAAAAATAGTAATTAATATTTTATTTGTAGTTCTTTCTGCATATAATTTAAACTTCAACTTTCAAGATATTTACTTGTATGTGCTTATACTCAAAAATGGTAGGTCTGCTTTAAGTTACATAGTTAGAGATTAACTCTTAAAAAAAATTTTGGAATGGGGCAAATGAGTTTTTAACATGTCAATTTCCACTGCTTTCCTGCTGTTTCTTGAATGGTTAGAAAAGATAAATTAATTTAATTAGCTTAACATTAAGATTAAATTAATATTAACTTATTATTTCTTAGCATAATCTGGCAACATACTGGGTAGCAAAGAGAAGCCAGATTGGAATCAGAAAGTGATTTCAGCATGTTAGCAAATCACCAGAGTTGTCTGGTGAAGCAGAAAACTTGGGTCAACTGTACTTTTGTATGCTGTAAGTCACCTCCTTACTACCAGCTACTGTCAGGCAAGGGCCACAGCAATACAACCACAAACTAAAAACAGACAGTTGCCTCTTACATCACGGAGCAGAGCATATAGCAAGAATAAAATTTTTAATTTCCCTAGTTCTTTTTCTAACCAGTGTTATAATCAAAGGCATGTCAAACTAGAATTTCAGAAAACCATTTATAACAGACCATGACAGGTAATAATCAACTAGTCCCTTTTTGTTGTCTCAAGTGACTTTATTTTATTTTCTATTTAATTTTCTGTATTTTTTATTTCATTAACTACTGTAATTTTATTCAGTTTTAACTACATGTATCTTGAGCAGAAAAAAGCAAAAATATATCTCAGATTTTACTTCTTACTATAGTTTGGGTTTTTTCACTTAAGTCTTCATTTTATTTTAACATAAAGTCAGGATCTAGATATGAATAATTGTTAGAATGAGGATGATATTGAGGATTTTATTTCTTTCCCTTCTTTACTTTAGTTGATGATTTCAGTGAAGAATCCTCTTTTTATGAGATTCTCCCATGCTGTGCTCGCTTTCGATGTGGAGAACTTATAGTTGAGGGGCAGTGGCATCATCTGGTTCTGGTGATGAGCAAAGGCATGCTAAAAAACAGTACTGCAGCCCTCTATATTGATGGACAGCTTGTTAACACTGTGAAGGTAAGCATACCTGTGCTTGGAAAGCTCAACCTACTTTAAAAGATAGTTTGGGGGGTCAGGAGTGAGTGTGTGCATGTCTGTGCATATGTGCCCAGGATTATTTTTTAAATTGCTATTTTAATTTTGAATTGAGCTTCAGTATCCACTTGAGCAATATGTTAGAGTCATGTGCCTGGCTATTTATATCACTATATTAGAGCGGAATAGAAAGGAGGGATTACAGAGTAATAGTGAAGAGTCAGTACTTGAGCCAGACTGCTAAGTGCTTTTTCACGATAGAGCAGTCAGTTGAAGAATGCCTAAATAAACTATGAACATAGCACATTGTCACTTTGTTGTGATTACTGTATCCAGTTCAGTAGATTCTGTTTTTCTTTAGAGCTGGAATTGTACTTATTCATCTTTGTTTTCTGATCACTGAGATTAATCCTTGATAATAATAGTAGGTGTTCCATTACTGTTTGTTGAATTAATGAGTGTATAAATACTACTCTAGATAGCTAGACCTAAGTAGTCAGAGGAGAGGCAAGAAGTAGAGGTAACCAGTAAAGAATCAGAATTTTCATTTTTGAATAAGGATAAATGCTGCTAATTTTTACAGAACTCAACTATCAAGCTCTTAAAATTCTTCATCTTCTAAAAGATAGTATGCATTTTTATGATATCACTTGAAAGAAGCAACAAAAGCAAAGTTTGTCCTTTTGTGTGAATTAAAATTTTAAAAAAACAGTAAAATCTGTTTCTTTTAACAGATTTTAACAGTAAAAGCTTCCTTGAATATATTCCCTTCCTGAATGATATTTTATTGACATTCTGTTTCAATATGATAAACCTTAAAATACACTCATTTCCTTTGTATACATGATTGCATTTGAAATGGGTTTGTAGATTCTCTAGTATGTCCTTCAATTATTTTTAGTATTATCAAAAATAAAAATGTCCTCAGCTCCTAGAATCAAGAAGTAGTAGATTTATTACTGAAATATTTACATCATCATCATCACCATGCCTGTGAGATGTCAGAGTCCTGTGAACCCAACTTGAGGTCACATGTTAGTCTTCAGATTCATACTGTTAACATCAGGAACTTTAATACGTGGAATAGTCGATGTCATCTGAAACTAGGACAGTGTTATGACAAAGCAGTCAGTGTACATTGTTGTAGCAAAATGATCAGTGGGAAATGTCCCTCATCCCATCAGGTGATGGACGCTGCCTGTACAAGAAGACACTTGATTTCATTGTCTCTTATACTCTGATTATATTTACTGTAAGCGAATTGAATGATAATTTAAGCTACTTGTCAGGAGTGTAATTTCATATCTGAGCATGTGGTTTACATTGAGATTAAAATATGTGAGAATAAATTATAAGTATAATAAACTTCATTTTTCTACTATTTTTTAGCATTTTACTCATGATAAATGACTTCATGAATAATTTTAACAGACTCACATTGAAGGTAGCAGCTAATTTTAAGATTGTTTTAATTCCACAGTTGAAAAGCTCTGTTTTTATATCAATCTTAAAATTTCATAGAAGCATTGTTATTTGATATGTGAATCATCTAGGCAATAACAGTATCCTTGTATTTGATTATTGTCCTTTCTAGCATTAGATAGTTTGTCTGTATTAGAGAGTTGGGTGACAGATTTTCAGCTTCCACATCATGTTCCAGAATCTTGGCTGCCCTCATGTTTCTCAACCTGGCTGCTTTTGTATTTTGTAAGGTTGTATAACCTTGGGATAATACGAATATACACAAAAAGTGCTTATTTTCCTGGAGAAAGGTTGGTTTTTGTTTGTTTTGTTTTGTTTTGGTCCTATCTTACATATTTGCTTTTGTTTTCTTTATAGCTTCATTATGTTCACAGTACTCCTGGTGGTTCAGGTTCTGCAAATCCACCCGTGGTTAGTACAGTCTATGCATACATTGGTACTCCACCTGCCCAACGCCAAATTGCTTCATTGGTTTGGCGCCTGGGACCCACGCATTTTTTGGAAGAAGTTTTGCCGCCTCCAAGTATTACTACCATTTATGAACTAGGACCAAATTACGTTGGAAGCTTTCAGGCTGTATGTATGCCATGTGAGTAACATTCTATCTTCTTAAAGTTGTATAAAACTTAACTCCTGCAGTGTAGATGCATGAATAAATGCATGTGTGCGTATAAGCTGAAACATTGTTTGTCTAAAAAAGGGGGCCTTTTCTACTTTTCTTCAACATGATACTATTGACCACTCACTTCTATTCAAAATGTTCTCATCCACTGATCATACTGTGCTTTCCTGATTTTCGTCTTCATGCCTGATTACTAATTTTCTAGTTTCTTTTATTGACTCCAAGATGTAGATATACATTCTCTAAGAGTCTAACCTCAACCTTCTTTACTTTCTATAATTTCTCCTATTATATGAAGCAGTTTCAAGTGTGTCTACTCTTGTTAAAGGAAGGATGGGTCCAGAAACACACACATATATTCTTTAGGTTAGAGCAGTTAACATCGATTTTCCTCATCCCTTTCCTCCTGCGGTCCACTCCTTGTTAACCTTTCTCTCAAAAGGAATTTTCAGTCTAAGGTACTGATGTTAAGCTACAGTTCCTTTGTAGTATTCTTTCCCAATAATGTTTTCCATTCCCTTGTTCTCATTCCACCAAAGATCTCAAAAGAGTTAGGACAGCTATATTACACATGGTAATAACACTATGGCTAAGTAATTTGTCTTTCGCTCATGATTTAAATAGCATCTAATAAAAGCTAACACTTATTTGAGCACTAAATATGTGCTAAATAAGTTAATACGAGTGAAGGACATAGCTATCCTAAACGTTTCACAAATATTTATTCATTCCCTCAAAATACTGGAAGTTAGATACTGTTTTTATCATCCCCATTTTACAGATGAGGAAACGGATGCATAGAGATGTGTATATAGGTCACACAGCTTTGAAGTGATAGAGCACAGATTCATACTTAAGCCATGAGCCATCTAGCTCCAAAACTTACGTCCTTAACTGCACTCTGTGCTGTCTAGAAGACAAGAGAGAGACGTGTATTGAGGGCTGTCACTGGGGAGAGACCTAGCGCTACAAAGCTCATAGGCATTCTGCTTATTTTCATTTATTTTTTTCCTTTGACTCTAAGGGAAATGTTTTGTGATTTGTTTAGTAACAGTTAAAACTCTTTTCCTTTATGGTTATGCTATATGTTAAGCATATTTTTAGAGTAAAACTTAGAATGTAAAGCTCTATGTTTTCCTTATTTTATAATTAAATAAATGAGCTGAAAATTAAGTAAAACAGCTTTTACATTCAGCTTCCTTGTTCCATTTTAAAAGATTTTCAAGTCTGCCAACTTAAAAATGATAGTAAGAATAGAAAATTGGTGGAGGATAATGATTTTGAAAAGGATTTTTCTTCTTTTGAAGGTAAAGATGCAAAATCCGAAGGTGTAGTCCCATCTCCTGTGTCATTAGTACCAGAGGAAAAGGTGTCATTTGGCCTCTATGCACTCTCTGTGTCTTCCCTAACAGTGGCAAGAATCCGGAAGGTGTACAACAAGTTGGACAGCAAAGCCATTGCTAAGCAGGTAAGCAGAATGATTTCCCAGTAAGCTGTGACTGATTCTCACTGGGAAGATGTTTCAGAGCTTTGTTATGGGTACAACCCAAATATGAGGGGTTGCTGAAAACAGTGCCTTTCATTGTATTTATATTTGGTTTCTTTGGCTTTGAATTTAAGCCAAAATGTATTTTAGATATTAGCTTAATTTGGAAAATGAGAATTGTTCTCTAAGTTCATGGCTTGATTCTTTTATTTTTATTAGCAGTTTAAGAAATCAAACTTTAGAACACTAAAGAAAACAACTGCTATTTTTAAGGCTACAACTTAAGTTTTTTCGGGATCACCTACTGTGTGCACCATTTCTTTCAAGATATAGCAGTGGATAAAGAGAAAATTCCTGCATTGATGGTTCTTAAATTTTAGTGGATGAGACAAACAATAATAACTAAAGAAATAACCTAATAATAAGAGTATGTTAGAAGGTGAAGAATTCTATGCAGAAAAATAAAGCAGGGAAGGGGAAAGAAATAAACTTATAGTTTTACATAGGATCGTCAGGGGAGGCCTCACCAAGCAGGTGACATTTGAGCAGACTTGGACACATGAGGCAGCAAGCAATGAGGATGTAGAGAATGGATGGGATGGACTTACAGGGTGAGAGATATGGCCCTAAGGAAAGTGCATGCCTGCCACAGAGGCACATGAGGCTAGAGCAAAATGGGAGAAGGCCTAGGTAGCAGGAGAGGAACTCAGAGAGGTAATAGGTACTATAGCAGCGGTCCCCAACCTTTTTGGCACCAAGGACCGGTGCTCCTATGAGAATCAATGCCTGATGATCTGAGGTGGAGCTGAGGCAGTGATGCTAGTGCTGGGGAGCTGCTGCAAATACAGATGAAACTTTGCCCACTTGCCCACCATTCAACTCCTACTGTGTGGCCCAGTTCTTAACAGGCCATGGACCAGTACCAGTCTGCGGCCCGGGGGTTTGGGACCCCTGGACTATAGTATTTAGAATTCAGAGGCAATTGTGAAGGTGTTGGGGAAATAAGAAGCGTTATAGGGTTCCAGACATAGGAATGAAACATTATGACTTACTTTTAACCAGGATCACTGTGACTTCTATTGAGAATAGATTGAAGGGAGACAAAAGTAGAAACAAGAAAACCAGTTTTGAGGCCAGTGCAATAATAATTAATATGGTGGTCAGAACTGGGGTGATAGCAGTGGCTGTGATGAGAAGTGATCACATTTGAGGTATATTTTAAAGGTTGAACTAAGAGGTTTTGGTGAAAGATTGGGTATGAAGTACAAGAAAGAGAAAAAGAGTCAAGGAAAACTCCAAGGTTTATTTGCTCCAGTCAGGAAAATGTGAAGTCACTTTTTCTGATTTGGGGAAAACTACAGGAAAAGCAGTTGGGGAATATTGAGAATTATGTTTAGGAAATGTTTGAGAAGCATATTGGACACCTTAGTGGAGCTATCAGAGCCATTAGTAGTAGGAATCTGGAGTTCAAGGGAGAGGTTTGAATGTCATGGATATTCATAGATGGTGTTTAAAGCCACGAAACTGGGTGCATTTACCGAAGTGTAGATGTAGCTAGAAAAGAGAAAAGGTTTTAAACTGATACCTGGGACATTCCAGTGTTATGGAGTTGGGGAGATGAAGAAGAACCAGCCAAGAAGACTGAGTAGCAGCCAGCAAGAAAGGAGAAAAATTGGAAGTCTTATATTGTAGAAATCAGTAATTTACTGTGGCGAATGTGTCAGCTCGGCAAGAAAGATTAGGACTAAGTACTTAACCATTGATTGCATTTAGCAACATGGGAGTCCTCAGTGAGCTTGACAAGCTATTTTGGCTGATGAGAGGAGGCAAAGCCCCAGGGAAAGGAAATAAAAGAGACTGGAAGGAAAGGACTTGAGAACAGAAAGTACTGACAACTCTTGTGCAGAGGTTCGTCTGTGAACATAAGTACCATCTTCTAAGGAACATGAACTGTGCATAAATTTAGTTCACAGATAATAGTAAAAGTAAAGTTTTATGGTTATATTTGGTTGAAAACACTGTGTGTGCACACACGAGTACATGTGTGCAAAATTCAGCATTTCTTTTATGTAATCATGTTTATAAACTCTTGGATAACTTATGTGATGTTTACTTGGATGTGGAGTAAAACTAATATTATGTTTACTGATCAGAAGTACTTGAGTGATGAGAAGCTAAAAACATGATAGTTTCATTCAGAAGGACCCCTGAAGCTGTTTCATAAGATCATCTCTCTATCTTTATCTCAGTAGATTGTATTTAACTTACTTTTTGTAAGTTTTCACACCTTTGGAAGTGTTTGCACATTAAAAAAAGAAAGAAAGAAAGAAAGAACACTCCTTTTTAATATTCTGATAAGGGGAGAGAGAAGATATATGTTACCAGTCGTGTTTTTTTTCTTTTCTAATCAAAATATTCACATTGAAATCCTGTCATTTGCAACAACATGGATGGACTGAGAGGATATTATGCTAAGTGAAATAAGTCTGATGAAGACAAATACTGCATGATTTCACTTAATATGTAGAATTTTTTTAAAATCATAACAAAAACAAAAACAGACTCATAGAAACAAAGAACAAATTAATGCTAGCCAGAAGGGAGGGTGGAAGAGGGATGAGTGACAAAGGTGAAGGAGAATATAGTCAGTAATATGATAGCTTTGCATGGTGACAGATAACTAGACTTAGTGTGGTGAGCACATAGTAGACATATAAAGTCAAATCAATGTGTTGTACACCTGAAACTAATATAATATTATATGCCAAATATGCATTAATTTAAAAATAAAAATTCAGACTGTTCTTCTGTAACATTTTCTTTTTCCTTTCCTATTCTTCAGTTAGGCATTTCCTCCCATGAGAATGCCACTCCTGTGAAGTTGATACACAATTCAGCGGGACATCTTAACGGACCTGCTCGGACAGTTGGGGCTACTCTGATTGGATACTTGGGTGAGTCAAATTGTCTGCTGTTTCCAACTTCTTAATTTACTTTCATATCTGCTATCACTTTCCTCAGAGAAGGGGTGGTATTGAAATTTATAGTTTATAGTGCCGACCTATAATGTCCTTGCAATATGTAGAGACTAATGTAGCAATCTCAAACTCCAGTCCATTTTAAAAATTATAACTTTTCTAAAAATCCCATTAACTTTTTCCCTGTTTTGCGAGCACTAATGAGAACTGACCCCATATGTCTGTGTCATTTTAAGGTAAATTTCACAGTACATTTAGGGACAGATGTAAAGACTTAGAAATAGCGATGATTGCTGCATGGTTTGGTGCAGCACTGGTGGCACTCATGATCACTCTTATTTTTTGGAAATGACCTAGAAATGAGAACTTCAGAGTACAAACACTGAACCCAACTCTAATAAAAGTTAGAGCTGGTGGACATTCTGCAGAGCCTTCGACCTGATACCTGCTTTGAAAGAGTTGATTTTTGGTGGGGAGCGGGGGTTAGATAATCTTGAGATGTAATCCAAAATTCAGAACCAGCAATTATATATTTTATTGTGCAAATCACTAAATAATATTGGTTCCTTTATAGAGTAACAAAAATAATTAACAAGTTAGTTTTGTGCCAGTCAGAATGCTACATGTTTATCAATCCTTGGCAGTTTTCATTGTCCCAGTGATGTGTACATAACTTTTTCTTTTTTGACTGTATTGCATTGATAAAACAGTTTCCTTTATACTAAAGCACATGGTAGTTTTTCTTTATTCGATTCAACAAATACTGAGCACTGCGCTACGTCCTTTGCAAAAATATGGCAGCACTGTGGTATAGTAGAAAGAGCAATGACTAAAAAAGTTCAAAGATTGATATTCCAGTCTCTCCTCTGTCGCTATGTGGCATTATGCCAGATGTTTGAGCTCTACGAACCTCAGTTGTCATATATAAACTAGTAATGCTGACCCTACTTACCTTACAAGGTAGTTTTCAAAATCCAGTGCCATGAGATATGAAAATACCGTGAATACTGCAAAGCACGTAGAAATATAAAATGAATATCGGTTTTATTTTTAAAAAACTCAATCTTAGTAGACAAACAGCATTGCAACAATGTCCTTTATTTAAAAAAAAAAAAAAAAAAAAAAAAAACTCAATCTTAGCAGACAAACAGCATTGCAACAATGTCCTTTATTAAAAAACAAAAACAAAAAAAAAAACAGGATTAGGAATGTAGATGTGAATTTTTTGTTGTTGTTAACACAAATTTAGTTCCAGTACTGTATTTCCGTGTAATTACACTCTTCTGGGATCACTGATGTACTGTTATTCAAATTACATAACTGGGAGAAGTTTTCAGTAATGGTCAGTAATGTGCTTTGTGTGGGTTATCTATAGGGAATATGTCATCTTTGCCAGGGTGGCTTCTCCATCTCTTTCCCCAATTCATAGAGTTAAAGTGCCTTTGCTCTTCCCAAGTTATTCCCCACCACTTACCTCAGAAATGAGTTTCCAAGGCCTTTGTAGTTTTGAGTCTGTATGTTACCCAAAGCTACGTAGAAACATTGGTGCTTGCTCTCAAACCCAGCTCTTCTCTATGCACGTTTTTACCTCCCAGCTCTTCTCAGGGAGTATATACATTAGCATTTATTGCCTTCTCTCAAATTCTACGAGGAATTTTTTTAGAATTTTTATTTTAGGATTAAGGTGTTTTTTGTTTTTTTGGTGTTTTTTTTTTTTTTTTTTAAGTATAATGTATAATTAGTTAAATACTTCTTAAGATGATTTATTCAGTTCTTGTTTACATGGGAAATTTATTTTAATTGTTTTTTACTGTCTTTTAATCAGGAGTAAGAACATTTGTTCCTAAGCCTGTTGCCACTACTTTGCAGTACATTGGTGGAGCTGCAGCCATTCTGGGCCTGGTGGCCATGGCTTCTGATGTGGAAGGGCTATATGCAGCAGTCAAGGCCTTGGTTTGTGTGGTCAAGAGTAACCCACTAGCCAGCAAAGAAATGGAGAGAATCAAGGGCTACCAGGTTTGTAACCATAAAGCTTTGCCTTCACTTTCCTTTGCATAAAAAATCCTCTGATTTTTATTATTTTTCATGGTTTTTCAAACTCTAGAGGAATTGTATTATCTAAGGAACCTTTAAAAGTTGGTTTTTATTAAAACTAACATATTTCAAGTGAGAATATGTGTCATTTATTTTTTGTTATTGTTGTTCATCTTTTTTCTCCTGCCTCATCAAATCTCACTTACTAAACCCTTGAATCAGGCTAGGTTATTTTCAGTATTGCTTTGATATATTTGAATATATTTTCAGAACAATGGTTTGCTAGTTTGGAATTATTCTTCTTTATAGAAATAGTAATGAAATGAAGCAGGGTCATACTACCACCTGCTCTTGAAACTGCCAGATCGGTAATAGATCCAGAGCTCTCCCCATTTTCTTTGTCTCCCCTCCACACTCAGTTATCTTTTACCCCCCCCCCTTACTTCCTAGGGGAGGTGAAAGCCACTATATAATACATGTGCCATTGCTAGTCCTGAAAACTTATACGAGACTGAAAATATGCAGTGTTCATATGTCCACAGTCTCTACTAGGTTTAGGCAGAAAGTTACCTGTAAGAAGAGAAACAAGTATTCGGAGCAAAATTAAATCCCTGTAGTGTAAATAAAGTAGTAACAAATGCCTTCTCTAACTTTAGTTTATTGAGAATGGATAAACCGTTTACTACTCTGCTTTCTGTAGATTTAGTCACACACTTTTGAGAAGTGTTTTGTTTTGCATAACTTTTATGATTATTGTAGCATTGTTTATCATGAAAAAATAGGAACTGTCTAAATGTTCCAGTAGTATGAGAATGACTAATAATACTATACCATTCCATAGAATATCATTCAGCCTTTTAAAACTGTAATTATGAAGACAATATTAAAAAAGAAAAAATCCTTTTGATAAAATGTTATATAAAGAAAAAGTAGAAAATTGTATATGATGGCAACAACAATTTAAGTATGTATTTGAACTGAAAGAGTTTATATAAAAGTGAATATTTTAATAATTGAGTAATGGGATTTAGAAATCATCTTAGAAGTCTCAGGAATTGTTCTGCATAGGGTTTTCCAGTGTGTGTACACGTATATATATTTACATATATTTATATATTTACATATATAGGATGATTGATAACAGGCATTTGGATTGCTTTCTTTCAGTTGCTGGCAATGCTGCTTAAGAAGAAACGTTCCCTTCTGAACAGCCACATTCTCCATCTAACTTTTTCCTTGGTGGGGACTGTTGATAGTGGACACGAGACCTCCATTATTCCAAATTCAACTGCTTTCCAGGATCTGCTTTGTGATTTTGAAGTATGTTCATAAACACTGACTGGTGGTATATGATCAATGAATTCATTTCTTTTTCTTCATATTGATAGAGTTAATTACTATACAAGTTTGTCTCTAAGATGTGTTCTATAATTTCATGGTGCTCATGTTAATGTCATTAGGATATTTCATTTTACAAATAGTGTAGAAGTGAAATGGTACAGTGCATATACCTCACTTTATCTAATTTGCTGCTGCCTCTCGCATTGCAAGAGACAAACATGTTTTCATCAAATATTTCTGATAGAAACTTTTCCTCAGTAAATAGGAGCCGAGCCTGGAATTTAGGTTGTTAGTATCTGCATAGTAATATCATTCATTTTGCCAGAATAACAAGATTTTTATTTCTACTGTTATTACCATAAATCGCTTCCACTCTGTCTTCTCAAGGCACCACTTAATCTTGCATATCCTTTCTCCGTTTAACTTCTTGTTCTCAGTCTTTTGCATACTCATCACTATATATTTCATAAATATATTTATCTCCCCCTGTGAAACTAGGCTTTATGAGTGCAGAGGTCACAGCTATCTTTATCTTTGTTTCCCTGCTACCCCACGTGGCACCTGGCACTTAATGTTGGCTCATTGTAATACCCGTGCCCTAACTCTTCTTCCTCATAACTGCTGTAAGCTCCGTCTTGTCAGTTATTTTAAATTCTTGACAAATAGGCTATGTGCCCTAATTGCTTTACTGAAACTTTATTTTGAAAGCTTATTAGCAGCCTGGCCAATGTGTGATACACTCAGTTCTCAGCACCCATAGCTCTTAGTACACGATGCAGTCGCTTTCCCTCTCGCATCTCCTAGTTCTTGTGCTACCTTCAGGCATAACAATCCTGGTTCTTATATTTTTCTCACTACTCTCCCCTTAATTTTATGGCTATGAAATTTTTATTACTTTATGAAAAGTGTCCAACCTCACTTCTTTATCTTTTCCTTAAGTTTTTTATCTTTTCCTTTATGTTTTCTTTTCTCAGATTCTCACCTAGTTCTGCAGACTCAAGTCTATAGAGTTGACTCTCACATCTCTAGCTTGACATCTGAATTCCAGACATTTTTGCTCATCATTTCCATTTTTATGCCCCAACAACACCTAAACTGAACTTAACGTCCTTCCTCAAATCAGTTCTTCCTTCTAACTTCTGTTTAGAAACAGCACCACTTCCCCATTCACTAAGGCTTGAAATTGGAAAATCAGCCTCCTCCTTCCTCACTATTTATAAATACTTTGATATTAAGTCATATAGATTCTGCTTCTAATTTTATATAGTTCACCTTTTTTGTTTCTACTGTTATATCCTAATCCAAGCTTTAATCAGTCTTCTAAACCTCTCAACGTATTGCTTACCCCCTTTCCTCAATCTACCATGTTTTTGCCTAATTTTTTCTAAGGCATAATCATATCACTATTCTAAAACTTTCAGTGATTTCCCCTTCCTACACAATAAAGTACATATTTCTCAGCCTGATATTCAAAATTGTAACACACAAACCTCTCATCCTCTTGGAAAATGTCTGGTGAGCATCTTTGAACCAGTTAATAGTATTAGGTGCTGAGCATGTGAAAATAAAGACAGAATCCATGACTCAAGGCATTTAGTCCATTAGAAGAGAAAAACAAATCCACAGATATTTGAAAACTTGGGAAAGCAGAAAGAATTATGGGAGTCCTAAGGAGACCTACTTAACCGAGCCTAACTTTGTTTTCATCTAGCAACTGACACATTTAAATCATGGATTATCTTTAATTTCAAATTTCTGATTAAAATCTAATATACAAACATCAGAAATTCAGGTGCTTGACATATGTTGGCTTCATTTTATATTACCTTGCTCACTTCATGGTTTTGTATAGTTTTCCTAATTACTCTAAACCATAACAAATAAATACTTAATTCATATTATTTTTTAGAACAACTGTTTGACAAGTATAAATAAAATGACTTTAATATCATACAGGCATTTTCTCTTTTAGTGGTAGGTTTAGAATTTATCCTATTCATACATGTGTAACAGTTGAGTCTATCTTTAAAGAATATTATACCACTTCACCTGTAGCATAAAAACCTTGCAACACCATACTTCCATTTCTCCCTCTCCTTTGTGCTGTTATCAGACATTTTAGTTCTATTTATGTTTATAATCCCCACAATACTTTGTATTACTTTAGCTTTAAATAGGCAGTTATCTTTTAAAGATATTTTCAAAATTCTTTTATATATTTCCCACATACATAGTATTCATGGCAATCTTTATTTCTTTGTGTAGATCTAGATTCCCCTCTTGTATAACCCGTCTTCCTGAAGAACTTCCTTTAACATTTCCTACAGCGCTTGGCTGCTGGGAATAAATGCTCCCATCTGAAAAAGTCTTTATTTTTTTCTTCTTTTTTTGAAAGATATTTTTGCAGAGAATAGAATTCTTGTTGTCTTTTTTATTTTCGTATCTTAAAGATGTCATTCACTCCATTGTCATTTTAATGTTTCTTCTCCTTGGGATTTGTTGGCTTTTTTAGACCTGTGAGTTTGTCATTTTCATCAAATTGGAAATTTTTTAGCCATTATGTCTTCAGCTGCTTTTCCTGGTGCCCTCCTTCACCTTTTCTGGACTCCAGTTACAGTTAGATTGCTGGATATTGTCCCATAAGTCGCTAATGCTCTATCTAATAATTATTCCTTTTTAACATTTTTTTCTCATGCTTTATTTTGATTAGTTTCTGTTGTTATATCTTCAGGTTTACTGATTTTTTTTGAGTGTCTAATCTGCTGTTAGTCCCATCCAATATATTTTTTATTTTAGATTTTTTTAATTTTTCATCTGTAGAAGTTTATTTTAGGTCTTTGGTTATCTTCTGTTTCCCTCCTCATCATGTTCATATTTTTTTTATTATATTCTTTAACAGATGGAACACATTTTTAATAACTTTTTTGGGGGGTTCTAATAGCTCCATCATCTCTGTCATTTCTGGCCTACTACTAATAATGATTTTTTCTCCTACTTATGGGTCATATTTTTCTTTTTCTTTGTTTGCTTGGTAATTTTTTATTGGATGCTGAGTTTTACATCATGAAGTGCTAGATTTTGTTGTATTCCTTTCACAGAGTATTGAACTTTGCTCTGATGTTGCAATTGTCTTGATGCTTTTAAGGTTTATTAGGGAGAACCTAGAAGAACTTTTAGTGGAGTGCTAATTTAGTCCCACTACTAAGGCATTACACTTCTGAGACGTCTACCATGGATTACAAGGTCTCTATACTCTGTTGGTGGGAGTGCAAACTAGTTTCAGCTCTTTGTGAGTTCCAGTAATTGTTTGGTGTACTATTTTGTGGTGGTTAATTCCAGTTTGGGACCCCACACGAACTTCTAGTCATTCAGTCTTTGTATTCAGTATATACCATTTATTATATTCAGTATATCGTGTACATCATTGAATAATAATATTCAGTCATTTATTCCAGGAAAACTTTCCATATATCTTGCCTTTCCAGTTGTTTAGTAGAGTAATTTCATAGCAACTATTCCTTTAAAAACAGAATCAGAAGTCATATGAACAAGCAGTTTTATAGGGCTTCACGAAATAAAAATTATAATAAAATAATTTTATTTAATTAAGAAGTGCAATAAGTTCCATGGGTGCATTTGTGTTTGTTGGATTGGCATTCAGGGTATTTTTTAACCTTAAATATACCACTTTCTTTTATTTTTATTGTAGGTCTGGCTTCATGCACCGTACGAACTTCATCTTTCTTTATTTGAACACTTCATTGAACTGCTCACAGAGTCCAGGTATTGGTTAATACCTATATAGTTTGTTGTTTAGTTATAGAAGAGATGATAGTATAATGTATAAAGTCTTCTTTCTCTTATAGTGAAGCATCAAAGAATGCCAAATTAATGAGGGAATTCCAGCTAATCCCAAAGCTGCTACTGACTCTTCGAGATATGTCTTTATCCCAACCTACCATTGCTGCTATTAGTAACGTGCTGAGCTTCTTACTGCAAGGTTTTCCCAACAGCAATGATCTGCTCAGGTAGCAAAACTTTTGTATTTGTCTGTTTATTAACTGAAAGTATCAATAAGGTTAAGACGAATGAGATGACTGTAATTGGTTCTTATGCCTGTATAACACTTGTAATGTTAATACTATTCAGGATCTTTGTAAGGCACAGAAAACATGCATGTCTCAGTATCTTGCCTTTGTAAAGCAAAGCCAGTTGTTGCCATCAGTTAATAATCAAATATTTGTGAGAAAAGATGTAGGAATGAACCCAGTGAGATTGATTGTCCTGGACAGAAAAGTGCTCAGTATAGGAATTCTCGGTCCCTTTTCCCTGAGCCTTGCTAATTCTCTGTGTGTGTGCGTGCACGCACACATGCACGTACACACACAGCCATAATTTGAAAATTATCTCCTTTATATTTATTCTGTCACCCAACCAGAAGATGATATTTTATTTTTGCATATTCAAACCCTTTATATGATGTATTATTTTGCTGCTAATGTGAAATATGGCTTAAGTCCTAGTCTTAATGGTCTACAGAAATGTTCTAACATTCACATAATTTCCATCTTAAATAACGTAAGGAAAAAAACTACCTAACCAAAGTGTTTTCCAAATAGAGAATTGCTTAAGCTGGGATTGACCACCACTTTTTTTTTTTTTGTAATTTCCCAGGCACAGGTGAAATCACACCTACTTATTAAACACTCACTTTTATATTCATTTACCGCAAAAACATCTTTTTAACTCGTTGATGGATTTAAAACTGGAGTTGAAAATTATTTTGGAGATCATTGTTATTATTAACAATATTTATTTCAATTTTATCCTGGTACTATAATGATCACTTTGCTAAAATGATCACTGAAACCTATCTCCACTTTACAAATTAAGAAACTAAAGCCCGGAAAGATTAAGCTACTTGCCCCAAGTAACGAGATTAAAAACTGATAGAGCCAGGATTTTAACCTTACCTGTGTTTCTCAAACCCAAGTTGTTAACTTCTAGGTTACAATGGAGTGGATCCATATAGATAATTTAAGTCATTTTAATTTGGATTGTGCTGTTTGGTTCTCGAGATCATTTGGGTTAGTGCATTAAAGGACTCATTTCTGAAGAGGTATATTTTTCCCTATATTTTAGAACATCGTAATTTATATGTTAGTTGTGGTAGTCCTAGAGCAAGTAAACAAGTTACAATCACCTAAAGGTCTGTAAAAGATTAATTAAAATAAGAAGTACTGTTTTGTTGTTCATTTCTTTGTTTTTTGTTTCTTTGTATTTTGCTGTTTGTTTTGAGAAAAGAAAAAAATAAAATTCATGACTTTTTTTCCCTTTATTTATAGGTTTGGTCAGTTTATTTCTTCTACTTTACCAACCTTTGCAGTTTGTGAGAAATTTGTAGTTATGGAAATAAACAATGAAGAGAAACTTGACACTGGTGAGTTGATTCTGGAGCTTGAAGACTAATCACTATGCTGTATTTTCTTCTGGCACAAGTTAGACCTGAATTATATGTGATAATATTATATTACTTTTCTCCTCATAGTGCTTCTTTTGGTCTTTCACAGGTGTATTTGTCTTAAATCAAGCCTCTACAATATGCAGAAGTTCAGAATCACCCACAGAATTTAATAGGGTGTGAATTTTACTTTAAAAATAAAATCTTTCTCATTTTCAGAGGATTTATAACAATGTTTCTTTAAATAACAAACTCTTCCAGGGTGATTTCTTAACATTATTTAATTTCTTTTTATTTATGTATATCTCTTTAGAAACACAGGTACTTTTTAATGTGA
>NW_006432943.1:2024053-2034725 GCF_000325575.1 Pteropus alecto
ATCATTTTATTTAAATATAAAATAAAAATAATTTCATAAGTTGTAAGATTCTGGGCCTGTGACAGCAATTTTTTTTTTTTTTTAATTTTATTTGTTCGATGTATATTTTTCCCTCTCTGTATATCCTATGTATATCCAATGTATATCCTACCTAGGACAGGAGATTTTCTTGGACAGCATTGAAAGGACCTTTTAGATTGACCTGTAATTAAATTCATAATCTCTTATATTTGTTCACCATTCTTTACATTATTATACTATTACATTATTCCATAATTATATCATAAGTAATTTCCAACATCTGCCTGGAGAGTGGAAAATAAATAGTCTTAGTATGGTAGTTTCGGTGCCTCACAAAGAAGTGCTCCATGTTGGCTATACCATCTGGAGCACAGCCTCTCCAGTGCTTCATGAATAAGAAGAGAAAGTGGCATAATCATGTTTTTCAAAGGAGAAGCTATGAGATTTGAGAGGCTAAGTAGCTTCCAGCAAATCACAGAGTAGAACATAAGGCCCCCCTACCACTTACTTACCTACTGCCTACTCATTTGGAACATTGTTAGGATTTCTTTTGTAAAGCAAATTAGCATTGGATGGGAAGAATGAAGATCAAATCAATGGATAACACTTATTGAGTATTTTATATTTGCCAGTCGCTGTTTAAGTACTTTATAAATCTTATAACAACCCTATAAAATAGGTACTGTTGTTACCCCAATTTTACAAAGGAGGAAACCGAGGTTGAGAAAGATTAAGTAAAAGAAATTTACATGAGATCACACTACTATATTTGAACCCAGGTTGTCCAAACCAACATTCTAAACTTTCTAAACTCTATATTTTTCTCCCATATACAAGGATTATTTCTAAATTTTGAATTAATATAAGCCAAGTAAATAGAATTTAGAAAGCAAAAATACTTTTTAAATCTTTGGAAGTATATAACATTTATTTCAGGCGTAAAAGAGATATGGGAAAAATATTTCTCTAGTCTCCACATATCTTGCTGATCATTGAATTCAATAACCACACCTAGTGTTGCAAAATTTTATTTGATACTAGCACAGTAGTAGGGCCGTGTAGATTAGCAAATTTTTCTGTTGATCCGCAAACCTCATCACTTCATTGCCATTTGAAATAGTAAAGTCAGAAACACATTGCTGGTCTTGTTAGTATGTGACATTTATCGTTTATGCACTATGGACTAAAGACTGTATTAAGTATAATATGATGTTCCAAAAATATTTAACTATAGTTTTTTCTTTCGAGTAGTTTATGCACTATTCAGAATTTATCTACAAAAAAATAAAATGGCTTGGATAATGCTGAATTGTGATATAATGATCAATGCAAAATAAACAGCATAAAAGGACAGTGCATTATGGAATAAAGCATCAATTTGAGTGGGAAGAGTTAGTCTGGAAATTTCTTTCAGAGTTCATTATTTTAAAACTGTATTTGAAAATTAAGGGAAGCATAACTGACAGAAAACTAGACATAAAAATTGCGAAAAAAAATTTGAAAATTTTAAAATTCTGTGTGGATTGTTATTTTATTGAAAAGAAATAATTGAAAGGAAATAACCCCTATATCAATTTACCTTGTATGGTATGCTTTCAGCGAGACAGTTTGTAAATTACCAGTCCTGTGCCTCTTAGAAGGGGAGAGAATCGAATTCCTCTTTAAGTTTGACTACCCTTCAGTGTTTAAGGGTAAAAATAGTCCCTTGCCCAAACAATTGAAAGCTTATAACTGTGGTAGTTAAAGTTTATTTAGCCTGAACTTCAGTTCTGGAATAAAAGGAATCATGTGGATTGTGACTTATTAACCCACAGCCCATTAGTGGCAGAGCTGAACCTAGAACACTGGGCCACTGATGCCCAGCCATTCCTTAGCACTTCCAGTACTTTCCATTGAGAACCACAAGCTTTGTTTTCCTCCCTTTCTTTTCCAGTTTCTCTTGTTCATTTGCGTACCTTTGCCTCTCTTCTATGCTATTTAATTCTAACTTTTCTTTATGTATTATGTTTATTAAATAATTTATGCTTCTTCTTTTCAGTTTTTAAAGTAGGTAAATTTAACTATGTCCCTCAAAAAGAAACTGGAGGTTAAGGGTTTGGATTGTTATTTTTATTCATGTCATCCTCATTGATTACTTTCCCCTTGTTGGTAGAGGAGGGGAATATTTATGTAAAAAAGGGTTCACAGCCTTTATTATCACTTGTTTAGATAAAGTCAAATGTAAATCAGCAATTTTCAGGATATTAAAGACAAATGGCTTAATGGACCCTTTTCTTTGTCCACTTTAGGGGGAAGTACTCTTAGAGAAAGTGTTTTCTAAAAGATATTTTTCACTGAAATTTCCAAAATAGTGTTGGATATTTTATCCTGGTTTATTTTCATTTTAGGAACTGAAGAAGAGTTTGGAGGTCCTATATCTGCTAATCTCATACTTTTGAGGAACAGACTTCTAGATATTTTACTAAAACTAGTTTATACGTCTAAAGAAAAAACAAGCATTAATTTGCAGTAAGTAAAATCTTTTTAGAATTAAAGGTACCAGTTGATATTAAGCCCTAAAATTTACAGTATCTCAAAAACAAAACTTTATCTTGTTTTCTTTTTAATTTGAAACCTTAATCCTTGAAATTAATGTTTTCTTTTGTTTTAATCCATCTGTCTTTGAATAGAGCTTGTGAAGAATTGGTCAAGACACTGGGTTTTGACTGGATTATGATGTTTATGGAAGAACACTTGCATTCCACCACAGTCACAGCAGCCATGAGGATCCTTGTTGTCCTACTGAGCAATCAGTCTATTCTCATCAGGTTTAAAGAAGGACTCAGTGGCGGAGGATGGCTGGAACAGACGGATTCTGTCTTAACTAATAAAATTGGAACTGTATTAGGTATGAAACTTTACAGTCAGCTGCTTAAAATAAGCTATTTTGTTTTGTTTTTAAATCTTATGTAAGCTTATACTCTTCAGTTTATCAGGTCATGAATTTTAATTAATGATAGAATAAAATCTTAGAAAGTTTCAAATTTGGCTTTTTTAATCATAAATGAAACTTAAATCAGAGACAGGACATTAAGATGTAAAAATCAAGGGAAAATCTTATTATGTTTGCATAGTTCTCTTTCTGATCTTAAGTAAAAAACTAGCAAATTATCAGAACTGAATTAATAATAACAATATTTTAAATGCTTATTCTGTGTCAGTTACTAAACATTTTCATTCTCACAATGCCTAAGAGGTGTGAATATTATCATACCTATTTTACAGATGAGAAAGCTAAGGCATGGGATAAATAAAGTCTCTTGTCAGCTAGAAAGTGTCAAAATTTGAATCCAGGTCACTCAGATCCAAAGCCCTTGTTTTTAACAGTTACGTTATATTGCCACTCAGTGATTTAAACTCAAAGTTTCAGCCAAAGTTTCTTATTCTTTGCTTACCAGTTGTATGCTGTTTTCAAAATGGAACTGAATATTTAAGTAATCTTAAAAAATTATGGTTTCCTATGTTAGATTCATTTGAACTGGTATATTTCTGTTGATATTAATGATCTTACTTTGGAAAATATAGTTTTAAGATAACGTTTTATTGAAAATTATAATCATTTAATTCTTATTTTAAAAATATATATGTCTTTATAACATTACATTTTAAAAATCATATGTAATTGTATTCTGCAACAAGCATCAAGAATACACTTGTCATATGGAGAAATTAGGGATCAGAATTCAATATGTAATTTATATTAAAAAAGCATAATAGGTACGCCTATTTTTGTAGCATCCTAAATTTTGGCCATATTTTAAATTTTACTTTCTTCTTAGAGAAATATTGGAGCTCCTTTGAGGTTATTCTTTAATGAGCAGAATTTATATTACCTCTTTTACTTGATTATCTCAGCTATGTTTCATGACCTGTATCCTTATGGGCAGGCTTGCTAAAGTCAAAGTAAAGCTTCTTACTGAAAGATTAATCCAACAATTGAATTATTAATTGTCTATATTAGCGTGAATGTTCTGGATGGCAGTGTCACATATACTGAATTACTTCTTTCTTTGTTAATGCAGCATGGTAATCAATTATTAATTTTCTACTTATTGTTGTATTTTCTCATCTCTTAGGATTCAATGTAGGCAGGAGTGCTGGTGGAAGATCGACGGTCAGGGAGATTAACCGGGATGCTTGTCATTTTCCTGGTTTTCCAGTTCTTCAGTCATTCCTTCCTAAACACACTAATGTCCCTGCCCTCTATTTTCTGCTCATGGCATTGTTTCTGCAGCAGCCAGTTAGTGAGCTGCCTGAGAACCTGCAGGTCAGTGTGCCTGTCATCAGCAGCCGATGTAAGCAGGGTTGCCAGGTAGGACCTAGTAAGGTGTAAGCATAATTATATATGTCCAAAAATCACCATAGGGGAATGGGTTAACAATAGTAAAACCACCGATTACATTCCTTTCTCATATTTAGGATTTAATTTAGGACAGAAAAATCTGAAAATGCCATTGAAAATTTTCCAAAAAGAAGTCCTTTATCCCTATTTAGTCTTTTTTTCTTTCTGGTTACTCTTTGTGATTATATATGCATAAGGACTTTGGATGATATTTAAAGGTGATCTAAAGAATTCTTTGGAGTTATGTGATTTTATCTAGAAATATAATTTCATTTCTGTAGTATTAAAAATGAAGGGAGTGGTATGTATATCATACAATTAATTGGGTGGGCATGACAGGATGCCTAGTGCAAGTTCTGATTAGAAAAATGTTTTTGATTTCTTAATGGTAAATAACATCCATGCTAGAAAAACGGTAAGGCTTTGCTTGATTTCTAATCGAAGACCATTGTGGATATCTATGTATAGCGTATGTTTGTGACTCTACAAAGACTTAGGAATTTAGTTTTTTAACTCAGTATACATCCATCATAATGCCAAACACTATTCAAATCAATTCTAGTAATTGACAGAACCTTTTAAATTAAACCACTGAGTCTGTACCCTTACATTAAATCAGGATTCATATTCATGCTTAGCAGAGTTTGGTTGGTTATGTAATTTTTCAAAATAAGCATGACATCATAGTCATAAAGAGTTATATAAAGCAGCTATGAATAAATCTCTGCAAACTGATTTTTATTTTGTCATATCTTATCTATATGTAATCCAGACGTTATTAGAACATTGCTGAGAGTTGAGGGGAGAGTGAATTCAGTGTGCTTTTTTAAAAGATCTGCTTAAAATCAGTTCTAAATTTTCATCTCCTGACTAATTAGCATGTATTTTATTTTTGCTTGTTTTCTTTAGAGGAAAAATAGAAAACAATGTTTTCAACATAAGTACCTAAGACAGGATGATACATAGTATTCACTTTTTCTTTATAAATCTAAAAATGAGTTTTAAAATATAAGAAGAAGTGCTAGATTTCTATCTCTTTATCATTGCTCACTTTGAAAAATAACTAGTTTCAAAGAAAGTTTAGAATATTAGAACTTATGAGGGTCGCTACTGAAAAACATTGGCAGTGGCTAATCTTTATTCACTTTCCCCTCTGCAGTTTGATTTAGATTCCATCTGGACATTTATCTTTGGAGTTCCTGCCTCCAGTGGCACTGTGGTCTCTTCTATCCATAACGTGTGCACAGAAGCTGCTTTTTTATTATTGGGCATGCTCCGCAGCATGCTGAATTCAGTAAGTTTACTGAGATACTGACACCTGTTGATGGTTCCTCCTGCTTGTGATTTTTTTCTTTAAATAGAGGAATCTTGTGTTTACTTCATGGTCTCTGGAACCTCAGCCTCTCTGTTTTGTTCTCTCTATTGTAAGGACGAACCTTGCACCTATTAAGACTATGGAGTTCATAGTCTGGATTCAAATCCCATCTCTGGTACTTAAGACATACTAACCTCTATGTGCCTCAGTTTCCTTATGTATAAAATGCTGGTAATAATAGAATTTATCTCTTACGGTTGTTGTATGAATGTAATGAGTTAGTATATATACAGAGCACTTAAAAGAGTGCCGGGTATATAGTAAGTGCTTCAATAGTATCGGTGTTAACTGATACTATTAGTGTGATAAAATATATATTACAATGTAAACATGTATGTAATGAATACATATTATAGTATATGTCATTATAATGTTATCTGAACTTTTAAAATCACTTTTATTTAGAGGTTAAAAATGTGCGAGTTTTATTTTACATTTGTTTTTTCTATTCTAATTATTTCTAACTTAGATATGAAGTATTGAGAGAGTAAATGACAAAATGTATGTTCCTGTCTATCTACAAGAATACTCTGAATAATGACTTAATTTGTTTACACAATTTAGGATTACATTGTAAAGAATTATTAACTAGACTCTTTAGATTACAAGTGTTATAAATCTAATTTTATTCAAAATTATTCTTACGTCATCTTAGAAAAGAACATTACTATTACATGCATTAATTTAGAATGCTTTGGGATTTTGTGGGGGTTCCTATTTATAAACAGATATAAACATCTAAGTTTTAAAAAAATAAGCCTCTCTCTGGGAAAGTGTCAAAAAATAGGCATTGTTCAGATATATTCTCTTTTTATCATTTTTTATCATTATTGTTGTTATTGAGTTGCTGTTAAGGAAAAACACATTCTGTCTCCTCTACTCCGAATATTCTCCTAAAACACTACTTCACTTCTGGCCCTCTGGTCACCAGATATGCGAGGATTCTGCCACACTAACTGGGTGCCCCACAATTTAATTCCTTTCTAACTCTTTCTACCTGGAGATAGCATCAGACCCCCACAGGTTAAAGGCTCAGTCCCACAACATGGCCTCTCCTCTTCAGACACCAGTCATAAATCCAAGTTGTTACTTGTGCTTCTGACCTACTAGCTATAAATCAGAGGTTCCCATGACTCAGGAAAACATTTTACTTAACTAAATAATCAGTTTATTATGAAAGGATATGATTCAGAAATAGCCAGATAGAAGAAATGTATAGGGCAAGTTATATGGGAAGGGATGTTAGCACTTCCATACCCTCTGCCGCTCTCCTCTGTGTCACCTACTCAGAAGCTCTCTGAACCCCATTCTTTTGGGTTTTTTATTGGGGCTCAATTACATAACATGATTAATTAAATTATTGGTCATCAGTGATTGAGCTCAACCTCCAGCCCTCTCCTCTCCCTGGAGATTGAGAGTTTTAAGGGCTGAAAATTTCAACCCTTTAGTCATGTGATTGGTTCCCCTGGCAAGCCTCCATCCTTAGGACCTTTTCCAGAAGTCACTAACATAAACTCTGGTGTGGTTGAAAGGGGCTTGTTTTTAACAAATGACACCTTTATGGCTCTTAGAACAGTCTAAGGGCTTTAGGAGCTCCGTGCCAAAATTGGATGAAGACCAAATATATATTTCTTATTATAAATCACAGTGGCATAATGGTTAAGAGCATCGTTCTTATCATTTTACATAGGACAGTGTGAGGCTCAGAAAGGTGAGGTAACTTCCCCATCTTTTATCTTACCCCATCTCTGTCATGATGGAGGATGGGGCAACTTTGATGGTAATTCAGCCACTCTTTGCACCAGTTATACTCATGTTGATAATGATAAATAATCAAAACCACTGACTCCAGTTACTGAGCTGCGAGTGCTCCATTGAGAAGACAAACATCCTGTCACTTCCTAGGGGTATTGTTTTTGTTTTAGCTTATTTCTAGATATGTTCTCATGTGTGTGGTTTATAAAAGAATTCTGGACCATCACTGCATCCAGTTTTAGAAGAATAGTGAGTAATGCATTTTTAAAGCAATTTTTAGCAGTGTCAGTTTTTCTAATGTATTATTTCTTTTCTTATCCCTCTGACAGCCTTGGCAATCAGAAGAAGAGGGATCTTGGCTGCGAGAATATCCAGTGACCCTGATGCAGTTCTTTAGATACTTATATCACAACGTTCCAGACCTGGCCTCCATGTGGATGAGCCCTGATTTCCTGTGTGCATTAGCAGCAACGGTCTTCCCCTTCAACATTCGCCCTTACTCAGAGATGGTAGGAAAGGGGGAGGAAAATGTCAAACTGGAATTAGTCTGCTCCAATGGTTAGCAGATTTTTTTTTTTCTTTTTGCCAATCTCTTAAGCTTCTGACCACATTACAGTTTCATAACTTTCTGCTTCACCTCTTACATCATTATCTGGTGTCTCGCTCCCCACACTCCCCTTCTGCTTTCCCCTAAAATAACAGTGAACTCTACTTCTTGTTCTCATATACCGTAATCTTGTAAGTTCCTTGTTAGTAACTTCCCACTTTTTTTTTTTTAATGCCTACAGCAGGACCTGGTCTTCCTAGGGTCTCCCATTCATGTACTAACCAGGCCCAACCCCGCTAAGCTTCCGAGATCAGACGGGATTGGGCATGTTCAGGGTGGCATGGCTGTAGACAGTAACTTCTCACTCTTAAGTAACTGTGGATCCATTTCTTATTTTATGTAATGATAGCTATATAGTTGTGAAATGTTCTTTACAGGTTACAGAACCTAGTCAAACCAAATTTATCTCTACTTTACTTACCTCAAGGCATTTCCTGGATTTAGTCTTTACAAATTAGTTATAGGGTTGGTTGTCTTTATAAAAAATGAAATATATTTATGTCCCTTTTGTTGAACTTTTCTTATTTCATTCTTTTTTTTTTCACATTCTGTACTAATTTAATTGAAAATTATTGGAGTACATATAATCACATATAGTATAGATACTTCTTTTGTCCTTTAAAACAAGCCCAAAAGACAGTTATTCCTCCATAGTACTTCAGATTTTATATATTCTCTTGTTTCCACCACTTACACTAGGGAATCAACAACCTTCTTCATACCAATTTTTCTTCATGTATAAAAGTGAAATACTCATTCTAAAATTCTGGGAGATTTTTAGGATAAAGAACGGTATAACACATGATCAAAACACCCTGGCTTGTTTATAATTTTAAAATCCTCATTTTTGGTAAAAATAGACCTTCATTAATACCACAATATCTTTTCCTTGTCACCATCTTACTTTTATATTGGCTCAAAATTGGCCCTGGTTTTGTTGTTTTGCTTCTTTTTTTTTTTTTTTTTTTTTTTAACTTGCAAACATGGATCACCCTTTGGGTGCTACCATTATACCAAGTCTTTATCTGAAACTCTGTGACATTTGACTTAGTAGATGTATTGCAAATATGCAAATATAGTTATTCTCATTTTATTATTTCATTTATTTTAAGTGCAGTTTTCTATAGTAGAGATAAAAAAAATTCAGCATAGAACAGATATGTGGTTAGAGGCCAATTAGTAGTTTAATATTAGAAAAAGCATATGTTGAGCGACCGTGACACACAATGCTTGATTACTTCCTTGAAAAGAGGGACCAAGTAAAGCAAAGTGAATAATGCATTGAGTAGCTTAATAGGAGGTAAATGCTGAAGGAAAATACTGTTGCTGCTACAATTTGGTTTTTAGGAAACATGGAAGTAAAAATAACAAAATCGAATGTGACTATCATATATTTCTACTTGATTTTTCTAGGTGACAGACCTCGATGATGAAGTTGGATCTCCAGCGGAAGAATTTAAAGCTTTTGCAGCAGACACAGGGATGAACAGAAGCCAATCTGAGTACTGCAATGTGGGCGTCAAGACATATCTGACCAATCACCCAGCTAAAAAGTTCGTTTTTGACTTCATGCGGGTCTTAATAATAGACAACCTCTGTCTTACCCCTGCCAGCAAGCAGACTCCACTGATTGACCTTTTGTTGGAGGTAAAGACAAGAAAATGCATTTATACTTGATATGTATTTTTTAATAATTAGAATGTTAATCAAGCAAGTTTTATGCCAAATACCTTTTAGATTTTTATTCTTCTGAGTTGTATAGGCAGAATATATCATGGGCCATGGGAATTTTTTTTTATACCCTATCAACTTGTTTCTGTTTTCATTCCTCCAAGCATGTCCCTAATTCAGTCTTTTATCACCCTTTCCCTAAACAGAAATTGACATATTTTTTCTGTAAAGGGCCAAATAGTAAATATTTTAAGCTTTGCAGATTATACAGTCTCTGTCACAGCTACTCAACTATGCCATTGTAGCTGGAAAGCCATAGGCAGTATATAAACGAATGAGCATGGCTGTCTTCCAGTTAAATTTTGTATACAAAAACAGCATAGGCTGGATTTAGCCCACAGGCCTAAGTGTGCCAGGGCTCTGAAAATAACATGTTTTATGAAAGATTCAATCAGTGCAGAACACTAACTGCTTCTCTCTCTGAGGAACTTCCTATATGCATGCTCTTAGCAGTTTCGACAACTGAACCTGCACTTTCTCTGCTCCCCCTAGTGGCTAGTACGGTTAACTTTTTATTTGAAACCTTAAAACCACAGCAGATGTTTTAAGGCCCATATCTTAGTGCACTGGGTAAGAATTTGATACATTCCATGCAAAATGAAATGGTAATAAGAAAATAACAGAATGAAGTTCAGAAGAGATGTGAGCAAAAATGCATAACTAAGCCAAAAAATAGAATATATGTATATGAAGATATGAAGTGATAACATTTTGAGTCTTATAGGAACTCAAATAGCCAATTAATTAACCATGGGCAAATGATATAATTGTTTTTTATTTTGGTTTTCTGTATTGTTAAGTA
>NW_006432943.1:2034758-2038000 GCF_000325575.1 Pteropus alecto
AAATAATTACTTAATCTAATTGAAGAAATGATTTGAATGTGTTAACCTTGAGGTAAACTTCTCATTGTTATAGACACTAATCTGCCCCACAATGGAATTGTGGCTGATTGTACTACAGAGTCGAGAGTGGTAGGGTTATATTTCAGGGAGAAGCAGTGTCAAGATGGAGACTCCCATATAGATCATAACCTCTTTAAGTATTTTTGAATCATTTAATTATAAGTACATCCCTGATAGTTTCTAAACAGAAGATATGATACTATCTAATAAGAGAGATACAAATTTGTTTTTACAATTAATACTTTGAGGAACTTTAAATCTAATACACATATATAGAATACACATAGAAAAAATGTTGAGTGAAAATACTGTTGCACTCCATGCCTTCCTAAAAATAAATTACAAGCATATGGTTTTGAATGTTATGATTATGAAATCTTTATTTCTGAAGAAGAGAATTATCCTATATATATTTACCATTTACCTACTTGAAGGAAGGAATTTGAGCCAGCTGATTTCCAGTCTGATACACTCAAGCCAGGCCATCTTTAGTTTTATGACTGTTGAAATTTCATTATAAGGCTATCTACTGACCTGATTATATTACATGAGAAAGTGTGAAATTTAACCATATTAACAGTGTATAACAATAAAAGATTCCCATTCATATAGACTGGCTTGAGTGTAATACTGAGGCCATATACAAGTGAGGCAGTGTGGTATAATAGAAAGAACACAGATTTTGGAGTGAGAAATATCTGGTTTGAATTCTGGCCCTGTTGTTTATTATATAAGCATTTGAATCTCACTGAGCTAAATTTATTCTCTGGGAAATGATATTATATCCTGTCTTCCCCTGCATGATTATTGTGAGAATTAAATATATGTAAATCACCCAGCAAAAAGTATTTTGAGAAATTAAATGTGTGCTGGTTATAGCTCTGCGACTTGGCCAAGCTGTTTTCTTCACCTCTTACAACTTGCCTATCTTTAAAGTGGTTTAAAAATAGAATCTGTCTTTGAGGACTATTGTGAGAATTAAATAAGATCATAAATTTAAGATTCATAACATAGTACCTGGCACGTAAGACTCAAACAATTAAGTGGCCTGTGTTAGCTTATACAAGGGTATTTAGTGAGTCTTCTCCTGCTTCCACTCATCAGTGTCCTCTGCTGTCACCACCAGTCATCTTATGGAGGGCCAATTGAATTTGCTGCACATGAAAACCACCATGGCAGCAGAAGGCAAGTGCATGAGAAAAGATCACAAAGTATTTGTATATTACCTGAAGGAAAAATAAAGAAAGTCAGGGGACTGAGTTGAAGTGTGTGCTGTCTGATACCATAAACAATAGTTTGAAGAGTTTACTCTATTCCAGCCAGTCTTCTAAAAGACCGCTTCATTCACGTTAGAGTGAAACCCACCCTGGGTGACTAAGGGCAATCAGCAAACCAAAAGAAAGCGGCAAACATGGGCAAAGAGAGCACTGTAAAATAACTGAGAGAAGAAGAGCCAGGAAGAATACTGCAGTCAGAACGAAGAAGCTCAAAACCCTCTTCTTAAAGGCTTCAGCGCGTTACAGAAATAACAGAAAACCGAAGGCCCTTTCTCCCAGAGCCACAGTGCTCTCAGCATAGACAGAGGACACACATAGGCTGCCTGGCCTGTGCACACGGAGGTTCTGCATGGTATCCCCAGGCCTCTAAAAGGAGGTTTTGACTCTAGAGACTGATGTTGTTTTCACAGGGAAGACATCAGACAGCCAGAGGCCAGAGCAGATCATAGCGCTCCCCCTGTCTTCATTCTGTCCCGATATCATCCTGGCTGTGTGGCAGGCCAAGCAGGTTTACCTGAAAGAATGATGAGGAGATCATAGCAGAGTCGTTCTTGTTGTGCATTTGTTAAGTTTAAAATGGAGATTTTTAGTAGAGCTGGGAGAGTATAGTATAGCAGGTGAGGCCATGAACTTTGTCATTAATAAAAGTGAGGTTTGAATCCCAGTTGTGACTTGACCAAGTGACGTAACTTCTCAAAGCCTCAATTACCTTATCTCTAAAATGGGGACGATAGTATCTACTTAAAAGCAATATTTTGCAGATTGAGATAAGGTGCGTAAAACTAAGCACTGTGTTTGATATATAACATAGTCCAACGAATGTTTAAAAAAAGTGCCTTTGAGACAACTATGCATGCATTCATAATGTCATATCCTTTAAAAGTTAGGCTAGTATAAATCTCGGCAAGAACACTTGAACCTGGCAACTAGAACCAATAACAAGTGTAAATTCTGGATCATGATCACTCATGTAACAGCTTCAATGAGAGGAATCAGAAGATTAAATACATGTTGGTGACTGAGACAGCCTTAAATCCTTACAGAATACAAAAGAATGTTTTGTAATCAAGTAAAAATAAATATTGTTGACTGATCAAGCCACTGCTCTGTGTTCGATGGTCTCTCTGTTTTGCAGACTCCAAAACTTTGTCTAGCTAAGATTTGATGAAACCTACCTTATTATTACTTATCCCATTAAACACCTTGAGTTGATGATGATTCTGAATGAGCTTTATGATTTATTTTATCTATACCTTATAAACTGCCAGATCTCTTTTGAAAATGAGATATAATAATAAATGATCAAATGCTTCTTAAATACTTATAAAGTTTAGAATGCTATTTTTGGAGGAATAGATTCAAAAGATGTTTTACCTTTGCTTTATTTTTTTTTTTTTTAATGATCAGAAATATAAAAAAAGTTTAAGAATATGTGTCATTTCTGGTGTTACATTTTATTATTTACCAGGAAGTTTTTTAATCCTTTTGACACACTTAGTAATGTAATTTTATGGTTGAGCCCTTTTCTTTGTTTAGTTGGTTCTGTTTCTAATTCTAAATTTTCTTGATTAGGCTTCCCCTGAAAGATCTACAAGAACTCAGCAAAAAGAATTTCAGACTTACATTTTGGATAGTGTGATGGACCATTTGCTTGCAGCCGATGTGTTATTGGGTAATAATACTGTGTTTTATTTTTACTTTAAAAGTATAATCACTCTCCTTCTCTCTCTTAACCTCAAGTATATCTCTTTAAGTTCATCCCATTACTACTTTTCTGTGCATTTTCCCTTTATTGGTATTTTTCTATAATGAGGAAAAGGCCCATCCAGCTCTTTCCTCTGAATCTGGGATAAAGATCAACAACAGGAAGTACTTAGCTGTTTGGGATGGCAGGAAAAGATCAGG
>NW_006432943.1:2038036-2042836 GCF_000325575.1 Pteropus alecto
CATGAACTGTTATATTTTTATGAATATCTAATACCTTTTTAAATTAACTTTTTTACTGTAACACACTTATAAATTATAAATGTAGAGCTCCGTGAATTATCACCATATAACATGCTTATATAAAACCACTCAGAAATGCATCATCAGCACCCCCATAAACACCCCTCCTACCCTGACCCAGTTATGACATGCTAAATCACTGACCCAACTTATAAAATGACAGATTCATTTTGCCTGCTTTTGAACTTTTTATAAATGGAATCATACAATATGTATTCTTTTTAGTCAGGCTTCTTACACTTAACATTGTATTTGGGAAATTTATCCATGTTGCATGTAGCAGGAGTCCATTTATTTTCATCTCTATATAGTATTCCATCATATGACTATCTAAATTTATCCATTTTGCTGTTGATGGACATTTAGTAGTTTTCAGTTTGAGACAAAAATAAAATTGCTATAAACATTCCTGTCCATATGGATCACATGCATGTGTAATGTTAATACATAATCTTTTGAGTGGGATTGTTGGATCATAGGTATATATATATGTTATTCTTTAGGATGACTTCCAGGACATAAACTCAAAACACATTAAAATATATTTTCTTTATATCTCTATCTAGTTGCAATAAAAATATAAAATCTGATATATTTACAGTGGAGCTAACACTTACAGGTAGAATTTAAAAGAGAAGGAAAAGTAATGATATTATAGTATATTTGGCACTTGAGTTCCACGTAATAATATTAATCATAGGATGTCCATGCTGTTAAATTATCTTTTTTTTTTTTTTTGTCAAAATAAATTTGCCAAAAAAATCTTTAGTATTGTAAATCTTAACGGGCAACTCTCAAAGCATAGCTTCAAGTCCAACTTTTTTATTTGTTTTTACCACTCGAGATACTACTTATGTAGTATCACCTTACTACATAAAGACACAAAATGGAGAGTTTTGCATAATGGAGTAATTTAGAGTTATGTTAGAATAATCACAATTAGTGGAGGCTACAGAATTTCTAGAAAGGAGAGTCTTAGAGGGGGCATTCTGATAAGGAGGAAGAGCTAGGAGGATTAATCTTGTAATAGTGTATACACACAGCAAGTACCCTGAAGACAATGGGTAGCTTTTACAGAGAGACAGTTGCTGATGGCAATCATGGAGGGGGTAAAAGGCACCCCTTGGTACCATCTCACTGATTATACTTTATTTTTCACAATTCTTTTGAATCTCTCTTATGCGTACATTGCTTCATTGCAATTAAAGGTTTACTCCAAAATCAAGAGTTTTGTTTGATGGTATTACCCTTTTTTAGTTATACAGACTCACTTTACAGCTAATAAACTGACTTGACTTTTCTCTCAAATGGAGATCATCTGCCACTGACAGTTTAAGTTGAAGAACTGTTTGCTTATCGCTGACTATCTCAAGTCAATAAGAGACTCCACCATCTCAATCTATAACACATTTATCCTGCAGAAGTTATTTCTTCCAACATTTATCATGATTTCTAGCCATGAACACCATTTTCTTATAAGAGCTAGTGGTCTTATTTCTGAAGGTAGTAGCTGTACTCATTTTGCCTTAGCCTGCTTTGTTTGAGGATCTGGTCTTGTGCTGGTAGATATCAATTTTCTTAGACATCTTTTTCCTGCTGGAATTTAGGGGAAGACGCATCTCTACCTATTACCAGTGGAGGAAGCTACCAGGTATTGGTGAACAATGTATTTTATTTCACACAACGTGTGGTGGACAAGCTTTGGCAAGGCATGTTCAACAAAGAATCTAAACTTCTTATAGATTTTATAATTCAACTAATTGCACAGGTAATCCATTGTCACTATTAGTTGTAGAGTACATGTTTTCTGATTGAAAAACTTTGACTAAGGGGTCAAAATTGTTGGAAATAAGTGTAACTAATAAGATAATGAATGTTAACATTTAATATAAAGCTCAGCTTATTAAAAGTGAATAAAAAATATAGACTTGTAACACTTTCCCCCTTATCCTTGGCCTGGTGCCAGTATGTATGTGCCTTGTGAAGTTACCTAGTTCTCTCAAGCTGTGGTCTCTGACTGTCCTCCCCACTGGTATTACTTTTTGCTATCCAGGTAGATAGCCTCCTTTTGATATTAATAATTTGCTAATATGATTTGGTAGGTTTTTACAGTACTGTACATCAGTGTGTAAAAGCTAGCAGTATGAAGACTTGATATGAAAGGAATAGTCTTTTCTTGTAATTGAATCCTTACAAAGTCCATTGTAGTCCTTGTTCCTCTGAAGATGTCATTTCAGTTTGTGTTCATGGTACCTAAGGAATATTAGCCCAGTTTGGCACAAGTGATTAATATTATTCAATACAATGTAGAAAGTAGGAAATACTATTAGCATGTTTTATTATATGGCTCATGGATTGTTTAATGTCATCTAAGAATTTTTTTAAGAGACATTTGTATTTAAGCCAAAAATAAAAATCTCAAGTGGGAGGATTAAACTAAAATGTCAAAAGAAGTTTTTTACTAACATTTTAGGTGGGTTTTTTTTTTCTCAGTAATTTTTGGTAGAGATCATTCACCCTAACAAAACTTGTGTGATAGGAGATGTAGCACCCTAGTACTTAGCATGCCATCTGGTACATAACCTTAGTAAAGGTTCATGTGTGAGTGATAAGCAGATCTTTTATTTTTGTCCATTTTACTAAATAAAGAATCTTTCATGTCTTTAGTCAAAAAGAAGATCACAGGGATTGTCACTGGATGCGGTTTATCACTGCCTCAACAGGACCATCTTGTACCAGTTCTCACGAGCACACAAAACAGTTCCACAGCAAGTAGCTCTCCTTGATTCGCTCAGGGTGCTGACTGTAAACAGGAACTTGATCCTGGGTCCTGGGAACCATGACCAAGAATTCATTAGCTGTCTGGCTCACTGCCTTATTAATCTACATGTTGGAAGGTAAGTCATGTAGATTCATTTGCTATCCCGAATTTGTCTCTGATGTTATTCCATTAGAATGCTTTGTTCTACTTTTCTAATAGTAACATTTTTTCCCCTTAATCTCAGTTTTATTTAAAACAATGCAAAAGGCAAGTATTGCATTTTTGCAATGAAACGAATTGTTTTCTTCAAATTTTGTATCTTTAAATTTTTCATCAGTCACCCATTGTCACATATATAGATTTTTTAAGTAAACACAATGCACATCATTGGAGGTTAAGAGGAGTAAAAAGAAATAATGCAATAAATAAATATAATAGTATATGTTAAATGGGTGAAGTTAGTATTTTTCCATTGATTGTTTTGACAGTTATTTTTGTAGTGTCTGCTGGGGGCCAGGCATTGAATTAGGGACTGGAATGTGAGCAAGAAAGACCCTATGGTAGGGTCTTGGAACATGCAGTCTAGGAGGGAAGTCAGATAACTAAGCAAGACCAGTCAGGTGTGCTGAGTGTTCTACCAGAGGTAAGGTGCTTTGGGAGTATGTAACAGGTATTCCTTACCTGGAAGAAACACCTGCTGAGGTATACATCTTGAACCTGGTTGAGGAGGCAGTTAACCCTCCAAACAGAACAGGGGAGAGTAATGTAGGAAGAAAGAGACGTACATCTATGAGGTTGCCCAGAGGGAAGAAACCTATGACACACTTGGGAAACTGCAAATATTTCACTGCTACTGGAGCAAAGAGTGGAGAGATGAGAAACTGGAGAGAGGGTAGGAAAATGTCTCTAAATGAACTTTTTATAATTTTTAGGTAAAATGTTAATAGTGATCAAAAAGCATCTTAAATATTAAGATGCTCATCTTGACACTATAGTTTAATTACATTTAGTCAAGTGGATTTGTGAAATCACCCCTTAAAAATGGCATTTTCATGGTAAACTAGATGTTCTATTTTGTGCATCTGCTGAATGTATGTCTGCCAATTAGGGAACTTTGTAATAGAGCCAGCATTTACCTGTGTCTGCAAAGTAATACTTAGTTATTACAGCTTTTAGCTACAAGCATTTCTTTCATACAGTTTAAACTAATTTTTCAGCAACGTGGATGGATTTGGACTGGAAGCAGAAGCCCGCATGACGACATGGCACATCATGATCCCCTCTGACATTGAACCAGATGGTGGTTACAGCCAAGATATTAGTGAAGGTAATTACCTCAGTTTTTTCCCTTTCCTTCCTGCTCATTTATTTCCAACATTAACAGCCAGTCTCCTAGTAAGGCACACCTGTACGTACACTGATATGCCCACTGACATACACAGACATGCTAGCTTACACGTGTCCTTATGTCAAGATGGGAAAACCACAAATCACTGATATTGCTAGACCTCAACATTTCATAGAAATGTCGGGAGGCTTAATGATACTTACGTTGCACACAATTAGTAGCGCTAATGCCAACCTGGCACCTACCATAAAGAGAGCTATCTGTCGATAATGTTAGGCATATCCCATTAGAGGAAATATTGCTTGAGACAGGTTGTCAGTACTACCATTTTTATTCTTTTTTATTTTCTCTTTTTAATTTAGTTTTCCCTCTGATTTTGTAAGTACTATGCATGAAAGTCTTTGGGTGGATCGATTTCTTATTTCCACACTGTTTACTAAAAAATATTAGATAATTACGGTAGTGTTTGTCTCCCCAGCAATACAGTGTGGTAGTTTTGCATATGATTTTCTCCTTTGGAAGTCCAGCACTCAGTTTCAATCATTTAAGCATTAACTTATTCTCTCCTTTCACTAAAAGTTCTTGAACCTCAGACTCCTAGTGATTATTTTCACCCCCTCCCTTTAACACC
>NW_006432943.1:2042877-2062534 GCF_000325575.1 Pteropus alecto
AGGAACTGACAGTCTAGAACATTGGTTCTCAAAGCGAGGTTCTCAGACTGGCAACATCAGCATCATTTGGGAACTTATTAGAAATGCAGATTCTCTGGCCCCACTCAGACCTTCCGAATCAGAAACTCTGTGTGGAAACAAGCAATCAGCAAACCTCCAGGTGATTCTGATACTTAAGATTGGTTTAGAGCAGGAGTCAGACAAATTAGCAAGGAATCCAAAGCAATAGGGAATTTAATAGTAAAACCCTTTTTAAAATATTCATTTATTTTTTTCCTTTTTCAAAATACTCAAGAACAACTTAATTTTGAACTTACCTTAAATATTGAAATTACAATTTTTAAATGAGGGGTATGTTCTTATATAGAAGAAGCTGGACATTGAGATATGTATGTGATTTCCAATTTTATAAATAAAAATGCAGTCTTTTTTGCATGAATATAAAGTTTTTTTTATTACGTTTTTCAAGTAGCCAACCACATTTTTGGTTATCTTAATAATCCTTTTTACTGATCTGGTTATGATATAAAACTTTTTTTTTTTTTTTGACAAATACTATGGTTGAAATTCTTAGATGTAAAACATAAAGAAAAATTGTAATTTTATATTGTTTTTGATCAGTTGCTTTTTTTCCTTTCCTAGGGCGTCAGCTTCTAATAAAAGCTGTCAACAGAGTTTGGACTGAATTGATACATAGTAAGAAACAAGCCTTGGAGGAGCTTTTCAAAGTCACTCTACCTGTGAATGAAAGGGGCCATGTGGACATAGCTATAGCAAGGCCGCTCATTGAAGAAGCTGGTTTGAAGTGCTGGCAGAATCATTTGGGTAAGAAAGTCTACAGACATTATGTGACCAAGAGATTTGTACATGGCTGTTGTTTATGGGTGCACTTTAGAAATGTAATTAAAACTTTCCCAAAAGGCTACTTTTATTTTACAGCAGTAGAAATAAAAATCAATACAGTATAACTCATTCTGGAATGGTCATGCTGAGATTTGATCTCACATTTTTTTAAGAAAAAAGACGTGTTGTACATCAGGCATCTTCGAGTTTGGAAAATAACACACTGCTCCCAGCTTCAGTATGGTCACCTTCTTGGCTACAAATCTGTGATTCCCTATCAATAATTCTGAAGTTCAAAAAGCCCTGAAAACCTAAGGTTTTTTCATTAATTTGATCCCAAACTTCACTTGGTAGCAAAACCTAACCTAAATTTATCCTTCTTGGTATGAATATCCATACATTTGCTGCTGAAATAATAATGTGTCAAATTATGGTTTATCACCGTGGACCCTGTGGTAGTATTTTAATATGTAGTGTATGTACCATATCACCTTTTAAAATTCAAAACATTCTAAATTCCAAAGTCTATCCAACACTAAAGATTTTAGATAGGGGATTATGAATTGTTATTAATACCAAAGAATTGATTTCATTAAAGTAAATTTGCATAATCTTATAAGTTCAGCCAATATGATCATTGTCAAGCAGCTATCCTTCTACAAGATCACCAATAAGTAAATGTGAAATATCTAAGAGAATATCTGTGTCTGTAGAGTAAGCTGCTTTTAGTAACTACAGAATTATATTTTGTCACCATGACGCGAAAGTGTTAAAAGTAAGACTAACAGATACACAGAGAAATTGTTAAATAATCTAATTTTAATCTCACAGCCCATGAAAAGAAATGTATAAGTCGAGGAGAAGCTTTAGTGCCTGCCACTCAGTCCAAGTTGTCCCGCGTCAGCAGTGGCTTTGGTCTTTCCAAGTTAACAGGATCAAGAAGAAATCGAAAGGAAAGTGGTCTTAATAAACACAGTCTCTCCACCCAGGTACATTGTCTAGTTTCTCTGATGATATTCTTAGAAATTTACATTTCAAAGTTTAGTTGTAGTATTACATATAGTATACTTAACATGTACAAGCATATGATTTGAAATGGAACTTTTCTTCATTTAGAAAGATAGAAATAACCCAGATTATGGGAACTGCTTCCATTTTATTACGCTAAAATTGCTTTATGAATGTTTTGTATTTACATCCATTTCATAGCTGGACATAAGATGAGATTCAGATATCGATATCTGATTCGATAATTTTTCCAAACTTTCAATAATTTGGTTATTGATAATTATATAAATTTAAAAGCAATAGCAGAACAAAATGGCTTTAAAAAAAAATGATCTTATTGTATATACCTGTGGTTGATTTTTTTTTCAATTTATCTATCTCCAGTATTAATTTCTTCCTCATCATACTTCCTTTGCCATCCCAGCCAGAATCTTAGTGGCAGCTGGGAAGAGTGTCTTGAAAGAAACAGTGTATCAGCCATTCTGTGTGTCAGGTTGAGTTCTCCAGGAAGCACACCCTGAGATGGAGTTTAGTGTGCAGGATGTTTCTTAGGAGTGGCCTCGTAGTCAATACTTATAGAAGAAAGAAGCAGGGTAGGTCACAGGGAAATGTCAGGCTACAGCGCAGATCCAGCAACAGACTTAGTTGACCTAAGTGGAGCTTTGGGGCCAAAATGACCTATGAGAATCGACCAATACTGAGCTGAAACGGCAGAGCCTGCTTACCCCAAAATCAGCCAGCCATTGCATGTGGAGTGTTCCAACAGCTGTCTGCACCTGAGGTGGTCACTGAAGGTACTGACAGTATTCCCAGAAGCTGGGCAGCAAGCCCTTCCTTGAAGGGGCATTGAGGTGGAGATTGGGGGCAGTTTCTGTGTTCGGCACACAAGCTTCCATTAGTTTCATCAGTTAATTAATCTTTCAGAGTTTTTTGTGTTTATTTGTAGTGGTGCTTTTAAGAGAATTTTAACTAATTGTTCAGCATTAATTTCAAGGCTAGTTAACTCATTTTCTCCAGGAAATCCAGGACATATTAAGCTTCTTTTTCCATCCATTGCTAGGAGATTTCTCAGTGGATGTTTACACATATTGCTGTTGTTCGTGACTTGGTAGACACACAATATAAGGAACATCAGGAGGTAAGAATTCATAATCACAATAGTGGTTCTTTTGCATTCCATGAGTGAGAAAGGACTCTGTTTCTCCTGATACCTTCCTACCTATTTTAAGGATAAGTTGCTGAACTGCATTCATCATCAGATGATGATTTTAATTATCCCTGCCAACAGCCACTTTAGCTATTGGTTTTATGATAGAAAAATTTGACTTTCCTATGGGCCACCTGTATTTTAAAAAGCAACAAATTGGAAATCACAGCTGAATTTTATTGACATTCAATACTGACATGCTGCACTCTTTGTTCCTAATAAAAATTAAAATATAATACAGATCACTGTCTCTCAGACTTATCAAGGAAATTGTGAAAATATGCATCAAAGTCTCTGAGAAGTCTCTTAAAATTCTAAATAAGTAAAAAATTAAAAATAAGATTGTTTTTTATTACTGGTACTTGGTGATTGTGTCAGTAAAATGAAAAGTGAAAAACTTCTTGATGAATTCATTGTTACTCGACAACTTATCCTAAATATTTTATTTCTAACTATTTAAAAGATCTGTTGAAGATTTCTGAATGGTAAACTGATATTTTATAGGCATAACATTAGATTAGTTATTGTAGGGAATTCCACTGCCCTCCACCCCAGGAACACATAAGTATTACTATATCATGTAATTTCATGATTATTCATTCAGTAATTTTACTGTTAGTTGCAGAAAGAGATCTTTATTTCGATTTAATGCTGTATATTTATGTTCCATAAGTCATTAGAGAAGTTAGTCATACTCATCCACTGTTAACACTTTTTATATGAATGTCAAGTTCTCTATCAGAGCTGCATGTTTATATTCTTTCCTAAAATCTTTGCAAATGTTACAAAGCTTATCAGTAATCTAGTGTGTTGGCACTATTTCTTGATCTGATTTTCTAGACTTTGTCCTGTTTATGTTCTTGTAGCTGTTTCACAATTTGTGGATGGGAGAGGGATTCATCCTTAAATTACCATGTTTATTTAACAATTCACACAGGAAAACATATCAGTATGTTTTCATTAGAGATATTACCATCTTTCCTGTGCACTAGTAACACAATTCATTCAACTTTCTGTCCAGCTATATGCATACTCTACCCTATATATGTCTGTCATTTATGTTATGGTAAAATAATCACCTTGCATCACCACAAAATCTCCACCTTCTCACAAAGTTGGTAACTTACTTTAACCATAAATAAGTGTGATTTTACTTTTATAATATTGACCGAAATGATAAAGATTTGTTTTCTTTTCAGATATTAACTTGGTTTTAAGTTATTTTTAGACTTTTAATTGCTATTCCTGCTTTTGCTTGAAAACTCAACTTGGACTCCTTAACCCTAGCGTCAGCAAAATGCCTTGAAGTACGTGACAGAAGAGTGGTGCCAAATCGAATACGAACTGTTGCGGGAGCGAGGGTTGTGGGGTCCTCCCATCGGTTCCCATCTAGACAAGTGGATGTTGGAGATGACAGAAGGGCCTTGCAGAATGAGGAAGAAAATGGTGCGAAATGACATGTTTTATAACCATTACCCTTATGTGCCAGAAACAGAACAAGAGACAAATGTGGCGGTGAGTATGCGGAATTCAATGGCTCTTTGAAGTTTTTTATTTTAAATTTTTTGTAAGCATTTTTCCTTATTAGGTCAGTTACCTAAAACATCTAATTTTGAAAATTCCATATACTATGTTAATCCTGTAAGGGCAAAGGTGGTGGAATGAAAAGATGCAGCAGTAGAACAGGGAGACATCTTAGTAAAGCGGGTTAGACAGCAGGCTCTGGAGCCGGACCCCTAAATATAAAAACCTGCCTGTGCCAGTTTGCTGACTGGGTGACCTGGTACAGGTCATTAAACCTCTTTAGGTTTCTGTTTCTTTATGTCTAAAATGAAGAAAATAATAGTTCCATCTCAAAAGCTGTTGGGAAGATTGAGTTGGTTAAAATTAGTGAAGTACTTAGAATCGTGTGTGGCACAAAATTAGCGCTATGTGAGTAGAGTGTTAAATAAATTAAATATTGGCACTAAACAGTCTTCTTTGAAGAAATATAAAGAACAGCTGAAGAATAGCCTGAACATGCAGATCTTTCCATTTATGTTTAGGAGCTTCATCACCGACTCCAGGCATTTAAAACAAACATTTGCCTCTAAATTCCTTTTTTATTCAGACAAATTACCCTTGCCAAAACCTTCATTCATGATTTTGCAGAAGACCAAAAAAATTTTGTCTAAGCTGATAATGGTCTAGGAATCTTGTGTTTAAGTCTTAGAGAATAAGAGTCTTTCCCAAGAAAGTCACTACAGATTTAAGAAGAGAAAACGAAGGAGTATAAAATTCACTGAATTTAATTTTGAAAATCCTCATAGCATTTCTAAATAGTAATTCAACTCTTCAGTGTCCAGAAATAATCCTTTGCCTCCAAAATGAGTGTTTTCCTTCTTAGAAATTCAGTTTTGTCATGGAATCACATCTCCGGGACTTGAAAAGGTATCTCACAGATAATCTTATCCAATCTCCAAATCATTTCAGTGTGTAATCAATTGTGAAAACATTATTTGTGAATTATTTTACTATTTTTGTGCCTTGTCTTCAAAATGCTGTGTGTTTTTTAGACTTGCAGCACATCTCAGTTCAGATTAGCCACATTTCATGGGCTCAGTAGCCATTTGGATGGTGGCTACTATAACAGGTGGGGCAACTCTAGAGAACTCCTGACTTTTAGACCAGTGTTTCATGATTTTTTTAAAGAAAAATCTATACCCCTTTTTGATAAACATAAAATTCTCATGCCTTCCTTTAATGTCACTTGAAAGAAAAAAAAGATATTATGACTTTTCAAAAAGATAGTCTGGAAAACCATACTGTAAGATTCTCTCCCTCCCCAAGGATCTCACTGCTCTATGCTTAATTAACCCCTGGACAGAACAGTTACTGTTTCTCAAAGGAATGTATTCTGTATTTTGTTTCACCCTACTTTTTAGCTGCCTCTAAAATAAATCTAGTGTAACTCCGATATCCAGTTAGAAAGTCATCACTACAAAGAATCATCCACTGAAGAACATATTGGGTTTGTTCTTTTGGGGTATTTGGTTAGTGGGATTTTAGACTCTCAGAGTTAAGTCCAGCCACTTGCCCAATATAGAAGTTTTATTATATTTTATTAAAAACTTCATTTCAAAACTCTTCATGGTTTAAGTACTTTCACATTCTTGATTTTATATTTGATTCTCCCAACAATTGAAGAAAGTAAGATTTATAAGGGAGACTTGAAATATGGGTCATCTGGTAAGGAGTTCAGATCATAGAATGTGAAGCAACTTGCATTATTCCAGTGCCTCATTTTTTTTTCCTCTGCCAAAACCCTGGCTCCATTTATTTTGTACTTATTGATTCCACCTCTGTCCTGGTGATATTTAGAATGTAGGTTGTAGACTTGCTAGTATATAGTTATTTTTCCAGATAGCTCCCTAAAGTTTGCTGTTCTCAAAGCTATTCAGTTCTGTCAAGAATACCAGACTTGGTACAGCTGTAAAGTAAAATACTATAATTTCTACTACTAGCATATTATGTAAGAAAATTAATCCACCCATATTTATGTAGCCTTTTACTAGCACCTACTTCTGTCAGAGCAAACCATCAATACAGTCTCTAACTTATAATCATCTTCCTCAAATTAAATAATTAATTTAATCCTGTAGCAAGCGATTTGATAAAATATTTCTTACTGAGTCAACACTCATTTAAATTAAATCCATCAAGAATACTGAAATATAAGTATGTTTTCAACTGTGTGACCAACTCACCATTTTTATTTAACTGAATATATACTTTTTGAGTTATATAACCATAATATTTATCTTAATTATTTCTTTCTTTATGTCATTTGTTTTACAGAAGTATATTTAAATTTCTATATCAGATAAAAACAAAATAACCTATTGAGAGTTCACAGTTACAACTTTAATATCATTAGCATTTTACCTAAGCAAAGGGATTCACCAGCCTGTGAAATCTAAACAGACACTCTCAGAAATAAGTATATACTATATGGAACTTAGTTTTTAACCAAATGGGTTATATATTAGGAAATACAGGGCAGTCAAGAAATGCTGGAGGATACGTTTACAAAATAGCAAAAAGCGGCTGGATAGGGGAGATGATTACAGAATGTGGAATTCGTGCTGCTTAGTTCATGCACAAGTCAAGGTTAATCTTCTACGGTGAAATTTTCTAAATGGATAATTATTTTGGTTTTGCTTGTTCAAAATCTTTTGTAAATTTGAAATGCCATTAAATATCCACTTTTACGGAATATACAATCCGGCTATGTTGACAGCAGAGAAATTCCCAAAACTAGAAGCAGCTGCTATCCCACTGACTTCTATCATGAAATCAGAAGAGTGGATACTCACAAAGTACAGTGAGCTCAGTGCTCTGCAAAGTGTATGTGCAGTTTCATTTACATCTCATAACAGCCCTCTGAAGTAGAGTCAATAGAATTATCCACATTTTACAGATGAGGAATAGAAACCTAGAAAAGTTATGACACTTCTAGGTCACAGCTACTAAGTAGTAGAGTAATATGTAATGAGTATAAACTGACAGTGTTCAGAAATTAAATCATTTTTGAAAAAGAAAAATACTTGATGTTTTGTGAAATGTGTAGGCAGTAAATTTCTTCCAGAAACCATACATTAGGTTTTTGTCTTTCTAAGGCTAACAGAGTACTTAGAATTCAGTAAAAGTTGAGTGAATGGACTACCAGCATTCTCTCTTCCTAAATTGTAGATTTTATCCATTGCTTCCTGTTTAACATTCTATAGAATTTTCCTAATTCCGAATTTTTTTCACTAAAAAGGCCTAGAGCCAGATTTTATGTGGCCTGAAGTTTATAAAACTTGGGGGGAGGACTCTATAAGGAAAATAATAAAAAATTATGAATACAATCTTCCAGGACTTTGAAAGGAGCTCATGGGAAGTGAGGGCTCTTGAAGTTTAAACTTTATTAACTTCCTGGTAAATCTACCTCCATTCTAAACTATATTAAATATCCGCTCCCAGAGGTGGAGCTCAATCACTTCTTCCCTTTCAGCTCTCATAAATGTGTTTCCCTCCTTGCATACATCTTTATAAAATTTGGTCAATACTTTTTGCATCTATCAGGTATGTGCCAACCTAAAAATTGCTTTCGAAGCCTCTTGATAGGTAAGCAGGCTGTACCCGGAGCAAGGGCAAATGGTCTGATCACTTGCCTTATTTATTAAGAATAATTATTGTTTCTAAGTAACAGTTACTTAAATAGTTCTGTTGCTTAAGCTGAAAGAATGCAGTGGTGATTAAAAGTTATTTTCTTGTTTTAAAATCTTCTAGAATTTTAAAATGAATTCTAGAATTTCTAGAATGTGTTAGAAATGAATCAGGTAATTTTTCTTAGTTATTAAAGTTTTATTTCTTAAACCTTGATAATAATACATACGTATAAAAAATAACTTGCCTATTCTAAATTTTGAATTTTATTTCTTGATTTTTAAATTGGGTGTTTGCTTATAGAATTTTAGTTTCTCAACTAAAATTATTTTAATAAAAGCAACAGTAATAAAATTATGTCCTGAGAAAATTTGGTACCTGCAGAAAATTTTGCATTTCACAGGAAGATAATTTATCCTCTCTGCATAGGGACTTTCCTTGGAGAGTAATTTTCATAATTGAAACAGCTAAACTAAATTGCACTGTTATTCTGTATTTTAAGTTGTAATATCAGTTAGAGATATTGTTAAAAGATAAGCCTGGGATATGATGAAAATACAAAATCTGATTGTTTTTAAAGCAGTTGTCTCATCACCCTGAATCTTATGGAATAAGAATAAAATAAGATTACGTATTTTGCTATTTAAAATAAAACATATTAAAAAGGTAACAGCAAATTTTAATTCTGTAATCCCCTTATTTTCACAGAATAATAGTCTCAAACAAAATTTACTATTCTTTGCAAATATCATTGGGGTAAAAACCTCAAGTGTCTACCTGTTAACATTGGGCTGCTTGAGCAGAAGGGTAAACAACTTTACAGGAAGGTTCCTTTTCTAATTAAGGGAGTCTCTTGTGGCTGCCTCCACATATATTTTTACATAATATGTTGATGTTACAGGACTCATAGAAACTAAGCAACTCATTCAGGAAATTCCATAGCCAGCATTTTAGAAAAAATGGAAGTAAAGAAACTAAATTATTTTCTAGAAATTTTGACTTTGAAAAATAAGGATTTTTTATATGAACATAATTATAACAATTAAAAATTTAAATAAAAGAGAGCTATGGTAATACTGAAATTATTGGTATTACATATATTTTAACTATTGAATTCTGTGTCTCTGGTAAAATAAGAACCTCAGTTTAGTGGATTAATGAGGAAATATGTAGTAAACCAGAGCACCATACTATATGCCAAAGAAAATACAAATGTATACTTCTGCACACAATTGGGCTGGGGGTGTATAGTGGACGTCAGACTTGGGTTTGACAATAGTAATTGGTCTGTTTTGATATGTTGGTTTATCTCCATCCAGCATTGTCTTGTTTTTTAATGAATTTCAAAGTGAGTTGCAGAATCAGTACGCTTCTTCCCTAAACACTTACAAATGAATATCAATAGATTTCAATTCTTTGTTTATAATTCTTTTTTGATATAAATTTTCCTTACACCGAAACATACAACTTAAGTGTACCATTCAATGAGTTTTAACAAATGTGTAATATACATTCGTGTAACCCAAACTCTTATCAAGATAGAGAACATGCATGTATATTTTAAAGATTGTTCAATACAAGGTATACTTTTAAAAGTTTGCTGTGTAAAAGAAAAATTTACTAGAACCATGTGAAGTATTTGAAAGTATTCCCTGTACCTCATTGTTTGTTTTGCCTAAGTGAAAACATTTTGCCTGCTCATGTTTACTGTATGGAAAGATACTAGAAGTCATCTCCAGATATAAACCTTGAAAAGAAAGAAAAATTAGAAGTAGTTCTTGGATGCATTTTGTATGTCTATAGCTATCTGTGTGTTTACCTGCATAAGCCATACACTACAGTGCAACAGAAATTTCTCCTTGTTAATCGAGATTTTGTTCTGAGAATAAAGTGTAAAGCAACCACCTAATTCTTTAAAAAGTACTCTTTGTGAAAACTTTTGTTTTGGAGGCTGGTGATCCAATTTGCCTTATACTTTCAGCTTTTCTGGAGTTACAGCTCCGTAGGTAGTAAAGGAAGTGTAGGGCCTTAGACTTTAATGGGAGATTTTTTGTTTGTTTGTTTGTTTATTTATTTACTTACTAACAAGCACATAGTGATTTCTGTGGTGTGGGGCATTGTAGATAATCATTTAAACCAGTTGCTCCTGTTACGAAACATATCTGGGGGATAAGCACAGAGAAAGGTAGGTGGAAGATTATAGCTAGCATATTAGGTTCTGTTATCCAGTATTTTCCTTTGAAGCCATATAAAGAGTTGCTTGTAAATCATCCATGACAGTAGCAGCCTGTGCTGAAGTTGTGTCTGTGATTTTTAAGTTTATCCTGTTAGTAGCCTTGAGAATTTTAGTGTATTTAAATTTTACTTTAGAATGACTTTGATAATTGAGAAAATAATCACAAGATAACTGATTATTTCAAACAGCTTAGAATAGCGTGTTAATCTTCTTTGAGTACATCTTCTGTACTCCTTACAATCCTCAAGAAAATTTTATTTTTGTGTTGTTCTTTGTTTTTTTTTCCTGATGTGTTTATACTTAATACCCTGTTTTCAGTCTGAGATCCCAAGTAAACAGCCTGAGACACCCGATGATATCATTCCTCAAAAGGTAAAACACAAGTTACTATAAAAGAATGCAAAATACTTGCAGTTTTTTTTAAGTGCATGGTAGACTAGACTAACTTAAAAGATTGACTTTCAATTTGCTCTTTCTGTAAGTTTCTTAGAGTTAAAAAATTGGTTTCATTGATACTGAGAGCTCTTCAAGTCTTTCTCAGCTTTGCTCTAATTAGCTTTCTAGGGTCTGTATGCTGCTCACTAACAGGCAGAGTAGTTATTGCTCTCACCATAAAATGTGTATGGCTTCATGTGTAAACTAACAAGTTCTGACACACGTTAGTAATGGGCAGCCTGACACCTTCAAATTTTTTTTTTCAATTACTCATTTAATTTTTCTAAGTACTAAACTGTGTATTTTGAGAATGCAAGATATCCTCTTCTAAAATTATTTTTTCAATCAGAAGGAACTAACAAACTAAGAGTATATGATCACTTTTTAAAATTTAATTCAAATTTATTTTAATTTTTTAAAAAATGTATAATTGTCTTATTTTTCCATAAAGATTCTGTACATAACTCAGTAAAAAATGTAGTTCTTTAGAACACAGAAATATATCTCAAAATATTTAGAGAAGATGCTTATGTTTCCAAGTTTAAGTCTGTAGATGTTGTCCCACAAGTTCACTGTCTTGCCCATCACTAACTCTGCTTTCATCTTTTTGCAAATGAACAACTGAGTCGAAGATAATTGTTATACTTCATGTAGATGAATTGTTATAGTATAAAGTTTACTACCTTTGTTTCATTTCAAAAATATTGCAATATTCTTATTAGTTTGCTCATCTGATTGCTCTTTCCATAACTGTAATATTATTTTACATCACTTTAATACTCTCCTATGTTATGTAATATATTTCAGTTTCCATTTGCTGTGTATCGTTCCTCAGTTAGCTTGCAGCTCTCTTTATTTTCTAACTCTGTACCTGAAATTAAAAGTAGGGCAGTTGGTTTCAATTTGATATTTTTTTATCTCGAAATTGGTTCAATGTTTTAGTCTAAATATTCCAACCAGTTAGAAACTTCCACTTTAGTTGGAAATCATGTTTTTAGAAAAATTTCTTGCTTGAAATAAGCATTATTATAGACAGTGTATATTGACTACTTGCGTTTGAAGTGTAGGCCAATAGAATATTTTTAATTAGATACTCCTATAGGAAAGGAGAAGTAAAATAATATTTAGAAAGAGAACATTTTAAAGTATGTTTCAAATTCCATCTTTTTTTTAATTCTTAATACAAAGTCTGGGTCTAATTCTTATTGAGGAGCCTTTACACATATAAACTTTTCCCTCTGGCTTTACATTTCTGTAGGACTTCTTAGATCTTAATTTTTTTTTTTTTCACTGTATTATGGTTTGAAGGAAAAAAAGATTTAGGTCAATTGGAGAACCTGTTTATAAGATAATTATTAATCTGAAAAAGCAATGCTCTTGTATCATGCCAAAAAATTAAATCTTTTCTAATGTTTCTTTAATTACTTCTTCAAAATGGAGTTATATGTGTTCTTGATATACTCATTTAGTAAGTTTATGGGTCATATACTTCTACACAAGAAACAATGAAGATGTTTTAATTAGTGATACCAACTTGGAGTGGCAGGCCAACCAGACAGTGTCTTCTGGCCTGAAGCTGGTTGATTCCATGTTGGGTCAAGACTCTGAAGGGTTGAGCCATTTACAGAGTTCCAGTGAGACCTCAGAATATGGAAAAGAACAGGGCAGTTGTGGGTCTCTACCGCCAATTATCTGAAGTTAACACACATATGATTCCAACTGAATGGCTGGTTCTTCAAGCCTGACCTACTTAACTTCCCTCGTGCTCCTCACAGACTAGACACCTTCTTTGGAACTTAGTGGTCTGCAACACTGGGCTTTCTCTTCACTCTACTGTATGGAGAGGTTTTCTGATACATCAGTGAGGCCATACTGTACTAACGTGACACGTTATTTGACTAGAGATGGTTTATTTCTATTTCAGGAAGAACAAAACTGCTAATATTGTTGCTTTATATATGTATTTTAAACATCAATGGAAACTAAAACTAGAGAAACTTAACCCAAAAATCTGTGGGTTTACTGTGTATAAATACAGTCTATTAAAAATCTGTATAAAAAAGTAACACATAAAGTCTTGACATCATACTTTCCCTAAGGAAGCCTATATTTTAATTCTTGAAGATAATTATCTGAGTCTTTTTATTATTTCTTAGAAACCTGCTCGATACAGAAGAGCCGTAAGTTATGACAGTAAAGAATACTACATGCGACTAGCCTCTGGCAATCCAACCATTGTCCAAGATGCCATTGTCGAGAGTTCAGAAGGTGAAGAAAAAAAAAACCGGAGCATGGTGAAGACACTATTGCCAAGGTCAAAGGTCAGCCCTTCTCTTTGATTTTAGTCATTTTGGAGCCTTCCTGATATTTGAATTTATATAAAAATATGAGCAACTGTGAACAGTAAGGCCAGCCTTAAAGGTATATGTAAATATATTTGCCATCTCAGCCTTCCTAAGGATTGATATTTATTTTTGAGTTTGGCAGAATTCTCAGGGGCACCTAATGTTTTAAGTCCCTGATAACTAAATAAATACTTATAAAATTAAAGCCACTACTGAATGTGCCATTGCTACATGTTAGCCAACAGAAAGCAAAAATGGGCTTTCTTCCTGTGAGCTAAGACAGATTATTCCAAATCTATACTTTATGAATTTAGTAAAACATACATACTATGATGAATTGGACTAAAATAGCCATGCACTCTTTCATTCTGTACTTTTACACATGTGTGCCTCCTGCCTCCTTCCTACAGCTTCTTCATGATCTGGACCTTAAACCCTCCCCAGCCTCAAAGACATTGGTCAGATATCAAATCATCCTTTTCTGAAGCCTTTTCCGACTCCCCTGTACACCGAGAGCACTCTTGCTCTCCAGTTTCTCATAGCAATATCAGTGATTTGTCACTGCTTTATATTTTCCTAAATTATAAGTTTCTCAGAGGTAGAGACTATTTTTCTTCTCACTTTATAGCTTTTGGCACTTGCCTAGCACAGAATGGGGATTCAGTCAATATTGAATAAGTAAATCAATCCATTTTAACTTTTTTAAGCCTATGACTCACTGTAAATTCAAAAGTCTGACCATATTTTATAAGTAAAGCCCCAGAATGTAAATTAAGAACTGTAAATTAAAAATAAGCTATACATCTATTGATTAAAAAACAAATAGTATGTGACCATGTCAACAGAAAACACCATGATCCGTTTCTCCTATTATTATAATATTCTTATTCTCTCTCATGATGACTCTGACTCACTAAACATTCATACTTGATCTAACATTTTCATAGACTCTTTTAAACTTTAGTAGTTGAACAGAGTTCACAACCTTCTGATTATCTTGACATTGTACCAGAAAATTTATTGATATAGTTCTAAAACTGTATTTACTCGGTATAAGCCAAGATATAATTCACAGAGATAGTCAGATGACTTGTGTTTGGGTCATTGGCACTTAACTTCTCTTGGCCTTATTTTCTTAATCCCTAATCGAGCTAAAACCACTGCTGTAATATGCAAAGTGTTATGCTAGACATGGAGTTGGAGGTTTTGAGTCATCAAACTAAACATTTTGGAGCTATAAGCCTTTCCCCCTTGTGAATGTTCTCAGCAGGACTCGATCTCTCTTGCCTACTTATTATACTCTTTCATACATGAAGATAAGGTTCTTCCCAAGGCAAAGCAGAACCTCTGATAATTCGTGTTCAAAGGATAGGATTTCAACCTATGCTTTTCTAGCATTAAAAAAATTATTAGATGTAGGCAGTAAAATGTTTTCTTAATATGCAAATTAAATGACATGTCCTGTATTATAAAGAATTATGTTCTTTATGATATGATGATTTGATCAAATTTATTCATGTATGACCATACTGCTACTTGCGACATGAGTCTTGAAATAGTCCTTACAGGCCCTCCAACTAGGTGGGATCTCTTATAATTATGTTTATAACTTGCTGTCTTTATTCTTATTTCCTATAGTAATTGATCACTTATTCAAAGTCCCCTCAATGGCATTTGTCCATAAGCAACAGCATCTTTACCATTAATTATGTTAAACTGTTTATCATTATCATCTGATACTTAATTAAAATTTTCTATTAACCATAATGCTGTGCTTTTTTACATGAATTACCTCACTTTGTCCTCTAACAATCCTCTAAAATAGTATTTGTATCCCAGTTTTACAGATAACTGGAGTTCAGAGAGGGCAAGTAAGTATTCAAGGTACACAGCTGTTTAACTCCAGCGCCTGTGTTGTTAACCACCGAACTGTGCTGCCTCCCTGTACTTGCCAGAGTTTTCTCAAATTGGGAGTATGTAAGAGGGACTGCGTGAGACTAAACTGTTCCCCACATGGCTTCTGCAAGGTCACATAGCCCTCTTGGTTATTATCCTGTAGGTCTGGTTAAGCCTCCTTTAAAACGGTCTCGATCTGCGCCTGACGGGGGAGATGAGGAGAACCAGGAGCAGCTGCAAGACCAGATCGCTGAGGCCAGCTCTATAGAAGAGGAGGAGAAAACAGACAATGCCACCTTGCTGCGCCTGTTAGAGGAAGGAGAAAAGGTACTGTGCTTCTAAAAAGTAAGGATTGTATTTAAGTAACTTGTTTCCATTTTACAAGTCGAGTTGATAGGGTATTTACGTGATGGCAGAAGATAAATATTTTAGCCTCTGTAACAAAACACAGTATTAAGCAACCTTTGGATTTGGTACTCTAATTCCCTCATCTTCAGGATCTTTTGACCGATCTGAACACACTAAACAGCATAAAGTTTCAACAGATACAATATTAACGGTTGACACCTAGGTCACTGTCTTCCTCTATACTCTTTATTTGACTGCATTTCTTGCCATAATTCTCTATTGCAAACCTATCTACACAGCACATTCTGGCCTTTTTCTGCACTTCCATAATTCCAGTAACCACCTATAAGAAGCTTCATCCAGTCTGTACCATTACCCCAGCCTTGTATTTAACCCCTGCTCTCCTTCAGTCACAGAAGACTACCTTGGCTTCCTGTTTCTCTATCAATCTCCTATACCTTGCTTACATCTCCAGTCTCATTTTACTAACTCTGCCTTGTAGGCTGAACTCCCTTTAGCTTTATATGCCTTGCAGTTCACTCATGTATGATGTTATTTCTTTATTCTGTGCTTAATTCATTGTCTTCTCTTCCAAAATGGCCCTCTCTTCATCATTTGCATAACTTCTATCCTTATAACTCCTATTTGATACAGCCTCATTTATCTGAATATCTTTAATACTCAAATGTAGGAAGCTTTCCTTGAGCGTCTTGCCAGCTCAGGCTTGGTTAGATACCCCTCCTCTATGCTTTTGTAATGCCTTGTATGTATCACTCTATCATGTCATGATTATTTTTGTTTCTGTGTCTGTCTCCTCGAGATAGAGAGTTCCTGATAAGCAGGCACTGTTTCCCATTTCTATCCTATTGCTTTACACAGCTCCAATCATTTAATAGACACTCAGTAAACTTCACATGAAAGAGTTATTGATTGAGTAAAGAAAAGGATAAATGAATGAATGAATGAATTAATGTGTAGTGATAATCACCTTTTTAAAGGATGGTCTTTTTGCCTGTTATATTAAATCTTGATATAACCCTTAAAATCCTACCTACTAAGAAGTAGTAACCAGAAATTAGGATATAATTTTAAAAATTCTTTTCGAATGTGTGGCTTAATTAATTTTGAATAAAAATATTTTTTTAAATCCTGTAACTATGAAGTACATTACATCTAAAGGAAGCACAAGAGAGGCTTCTGGGGTCTAGGGAATGTTCTGTTTCTTGATCTTGGTTGCTGGTTGCATCATATTTAGCATTTGAAAATTCAAGCTCTGCATTTATGAAATAAACATTTTTCTGTATGTAATACTATAATAAAGTATTATAAATAAAATATTTTGCTTAAAAGTACAGTGTTTTTCTGTAACAGTCTACATTTTTTTTATTGAAATGGTTCAAATGTAGTGATGAAAATTGACTTACATTTGCATATTTTAGGAAACATTTTCTAATGCTGTCATTTTTTTAAACTTTTAATCTCATGACTACAGTTTTTGCTCTATTTGCTTTTAGTTTCAGTAGTACAGGAAGTGTATCAAGCTGACATTTATTTGACATTTGTTTGCCTCTGGTTTAGTTAATTTTTTTTTTCCCTTGACTCATGTTGAACTGGGTTTAAAGAAAGAATTTTTACTAAGAACAGATCTGCTCACTGGAAAGAAAACAAGACTTACATTGAGCGATTCGGCCATTCCTTCCTCCTATGAGGAAAATACAACTTCTGCCAAGTTTGGCTTTTTACAATGGCACAGCAAACAGTCTGTCAGGCAGGCAGGATCCAGGTGGGAGCAAACAGGGACAAATTCCCCAGTTCAGTTCCAAGAGTTGTTACGGAAAAAGAAGAAAGCGAGCTGTGTGGAAGAGAAGACAGCCAGCGATTTCTAACACGATTATGTACATTATCTTACTCTTACAACAGCCGGTGTATATTTAAAATTTACAAATGAAGACACTGAGGCCAGAGAAATTAGGAAACTTGGCTCAGTCTACAACCGAGTGACAGAACTTGGAATTCACTCAGAATTCTCAGGCTCTACAGACCTTTTTCAATCTGTATCATCTTGCTTCACAAAGGGCATAGTCCTAATTCTTTTACATATATGCCTCAGTTCCCTTTCCTGCCAAGTTTGTTGTGTCTGTCTCCCTCATTAATTAATTCGTTCATCACTTGCAGAACCTAGTACATATGTGCCTGGCACATAGTGAGAACTCAGTGAATATTGAGAGGGAGGGAGAAAGGAAGGGAGGAATGGATGGATAGATGATGGATGATGGATGGATGTGGATAGTTATGAGTAAATAGTTGTTTCCTTTCACTGAAGTAAACTGCAAATCAGACTGCAGTTTTAGCAGATCCTTTTTAATATGTTTAAACTCAAATTTAATATGCTTAGATCAGAAAACGCCATAACAGGGTAACATCCTGGTAAAATCCTGTTTGCCCATTAATTCCATGTTTTAAAACATTTTGCTTCAGTTATATCAACAAAGAAACTACCTCAATTAAAAAAAAAAAAACATCTGTGTTATTGAATGTTTATGGTTTTCTTTGTAGATCCAACACATGTACCGCTGTGCTCGAGTCCAGGGCCTAGATACCAGTGAAGGGCTGCTGCTTTTTGGTAAAGAGCATTTTTATGTGATTGATGGATTTACAATGACAGCAACCAGGGAAATAAGAGATATTGAAACCTTACCTCCAAAGTAAGTAAATGAATGAAGAGATACAAAGTACAACTATCTTTAGAAAACAATATGTTTTATAGCTTTATTTAACCCAAAAATTGTGTTTTAAATGATGTTATCACTCAGTTTATGTGTATTCTTCATTAAATATTCACAAGGGTGATTATTACTTAAAGATAATAAAGAAAAAATTTGCCTTATCAAAATGAAAAATAAAATTTATAGCTATTCATTAATAACATTAGAATCAAATTCCTCACATAATAATTTATATTTATAAACTCTTCTGAATTTGCGAATTGTCCTTTTTTTAAAATTCAATACAAACACAGTGCAGAGAAAATGCAGGTAGCTGCGCAGATGAAAGAGCATCATGTCCTCTAAGCATCCTGAAAGCAGTGTGTTTGAAGCACAGGCAGGAATCAGCCAACTTCTGTCCATCCTCCTTTTCTTCTGCCAGTGATGGACACGACAGTGGTAATGAAAAACCCAGGAGGCAGATAAAGCTAGAAGGAAGATAAAGAGCTTGAGGCTTAGAAAATCAATGTGCTCTTCTCTTCAACATTTTGAACACCTACACTGTTAAATGTAGACATGGTTTCTGCAGTTCATTCTTAGCAGACATTTCAAATAATTACTTTTAGCAACAATCAGGACCCCTTCCGTATAAAAATATTAAAAATTGTATTCGATGGCTACGTTGGTTTAAAGATGAATATATTCATATATTATATATTAAAACATTTTCTTCTGCCTAAAAGTTTAATTTTTTTTTTCTTTTGATTTTAAAAGAAAACATTGTCTTAGGCCCCTAAAAGTATTTGGGCCAAGTCACTGTGCCTGATAGAGAAGTCGGCCCTGATAGCAGTAACGGGATTTTTAAAATTAACTTCATCAAAGAGTGTTCCTTGTATGTTGAGTAGCTGACAAATTATTCTCTTAAACATGTTTTTTTGAACTGAATATTCTGATATAGTGTCCCCTGTTCCTATTGTGTTCAAAATAACAGCCTTCGTTGAACAGTGAATTTATGTCTTGCTGTGTTTTGTATATCTCCTTTCTGTTGGCTGCCTGTAGTATGCATGAGCCAATTATCCCTAGAGGAGCCAGACAAGGCCCCAGTCAACTGAAGAGAACATGCAGCATTTTTGCATATGAAGATATCAAGGAGGTACATAAAAGGAGGTATCTCCTACAGGTGGGTTGATTTTATAGCAATAAATGTTTTGTCATGTTCCTTTATTCAGAGGATGTATTGTTTTAAAACTGATACATGCCATGAAAATGCTCTATAGGATCTGCGTTATTCCTTATACTATTCCTTAGATTATACCTTAGATTATTTTTTAGATTTGGTTATATGATAGACACACTCATATCACATGGGTGCATAACTCTGTATCATACATCTCTTTTTTTAAACACATAAACTAAAACTTGAGTGATATCTTTGTCATCTATC
>NW_006432943.1:2062586-2083968 GCF_000325575.1 Pteropus alecto
GAAATTACATCTTCGCTATAATTTTACAAAATTATAACTATATAATTATTTTACCATTATTCTATTAATGATTTTAGGAACTGAACAGTATAAATTCAGAACAAATTGGCTCTCTTTATTTTGTGATTTAATCTCCTCAATAAGTCAAATTCTTCAACATTGTAGAAATTCACAGTGGAAAAGTGAATTTGATCAGATAACTCCCAAAAAATAAAAGTCCTGAACCAGATGACTTCACAGGTATTTTTACCAAACATTCACAAGAAGAATTAACACAAGAATTTTACCAAACATTCAAAAAAGAATTAACACCTATTCTCCTCATACTGTTCCAAAAAATTAAAGAGGAGGAAACGCTCCCAAGCTCATTCTACGAGGCCACCATTGTCCTGATTCCAAAACCAGATGAAGACATTACAAAAAAAAGATTATAAGCCAATATCCCTGATGAATATAGATGCAAAAATCCTCAACAAAATATTAGCAAACTGAATTCAGCAATACATTAAAAAGATCATATACCATATTCAAGTCAGATTTATTCCTGGCATGCAAGGTTGGTTCATATCCACAAATCGATTAACGTGATACACCAATAAATTGAAGGATAAAAATCATGATCATATCAATGTATTCAGAAAAAATGTTTGACAAAATCCACATATGATAAAAACTCTCAGCAAAATGGAAATAGAGGGAACATATGTCAATATAATAAAGGCCATATATGACAGACCCACAGCTAACATCATACTCAATGGGGAAAAGCTAAAAATGTTTTCCTTAAGATCAGGTACAAGACAAGGGTGTCCACTTTCACCACTTTTATTCAGCATAGTATCAGAAATCCTAGCCATAGCAGTCAGACAAGAAAGAGAAATAAAAGGCATCCAAATTAGAAAGGTAGAAGTAAAATTGTCATTATTTGGAGATGACATGATACTTTATAGAGAGAACCCTAAAGATTCCACAAAAAATAACCTATTAGAACAGATCAATGAATTCAGTAAAGCACTAACAAAATTAAAATTCAGAAATTGGCTATATATCTATATACCAATAATGAACTATCAGAAATAGAAATTTAGAAAATCCCATTTACGATTGCATAAAAAATAATAATAAAATACCTAGGAATAAATTTAACCAAGGAGGTAAAAGACCTGTACTCAGGAAATTATAAGTCACTGCAGAAGGTACAAATAAATGGATAAGAAGAATTAACGTCATCATTAAATGTCCATACTTCCCAAAGCAATCCATAGACTCAGTGCAATTGCTATCAAAATACCAATGGCATTTGTCATAGAACTAGAACAAATAATCCTAAAATTTATATGGAACCATAAAAGACTCCAAACACCTATGACAATCTTGAGAAAGAATGAAATTGGAGTTATCACAGTACCTGATATCAAACTATACTACAAGGCTATAGTAATGAAAACAGTATGGTATTGTCAGAAAAACACACATAGGTCAATGGAACAGAATAGAGAGCCCAGAAATAAATCCACGCCTAAATGGTCATTTAATCTATGATAGAGGAAGCAAAAATACACAGTGGGGCAAAGACAGTCTGTTCAGTAAATGATGTTGGAAACCTGGACAGATACATGCCAAAAGAAAAAGAAAAAAGAACAAAGCTGAACCACCTTCTTACACCATACACAAGAATAAACTCTGGATTAAAGATTTAAATGTAAGACCCGAAACTGTAAAACTCCTAGAAGAAAACAGGCAGCAAACTCTGATATTGCTCTTAGTAGTATTTTTTTTCTGTAATATCTTCTCGGGCAAGGGAAACAAGTAAACAGATGGGACTACATTAAACTAAAATGTCTTTGCACAGCAAAGGAAACCATCAACAAAATGAAAAGACAGCTTACTGAACAGTGGAAGATATTTGCCAATGATACATTTGATAAAGGGTTAGTATCCAAAATTTATAAAGAACTCATACAACTCAACACCAAAAAAAACAAACAATCCAATTAAAAAATGGGCAAAGGATCTGAACAGGCATTTCTCCAAAGAGGAAATACAGGTTGCCAACAGTCATATGAAAAGATGCTCAATGTCAATAATCATCAGAGAAATATGCAAATTAAAACCACAATGAAGTACCACCTCATACCTGTCAGAGTGGCTATCATCAATAAATCAAAAAACATATTGGCAAGGATATGGAGAAATGAGAACCCTCGTGCACTGTTGGTGGGTTTGCAGATTGGTGCAGCCACTATAGAAAACAGTCTGGAAGTTCCTCAAAAAATTAAAAATAGAACTGCCTTATGGTTCAGCAATTCAACTTCTGGGTAGTCATCCAAAGGAAACCAAAACACTAATTCTAAAAGACATATGCATCCCTGTGTTCACTGTAGCACTATTTATAATAGCCAAGATATGGAAGCAACCTCCATGCCCTTCGATAGATGATTGGATAAAGAAGTTATGGTTCATATGTACAATGGAATATTACTCAGCCATTAAAAAAAAATGAAATCCTATCATTTGCAACAACATGGATGGACCTAGAGGTTATTATGCTGATTGAAAGAAATCAGGCAGAAAGATAAATACCATATGATTTCACTTATAAGTGGAACCTGAGGAACAAAAGGAACAAACTAATCAAAAACAGACTCACAATATAGAGGACAATCTGGTGACAGCCAGAGGGGAGAGGAGTTGGGGGGCTGGGAGAAAGGGGTGAAGGGTTAAAGAAATGCAAGTTAGTAGTCGATAGATGGTCAGGGGGATGAAGGGCATGGCATAGGGAATGCAGTTAGCATTAATGTAATAGCTAGGTGCAGAGCCAGAGGAGAGAAAGAGCAATCAGGGGTATCGTTTTATAAACTATATAAATGTCTAACCAATGTACTGTATACTTGAAACTAAAAATAAAATTTAAAATAAGAAAAGTTGTACATATATACATTGGAATATTAGCAATAAAAAAAATGAAGGCTTGCCGTTTGCAACAACATGGATGGACCTAGAGGTTATTATGCTAAGTGAAAAAAGTCGGAGAAAGACAAATACCATGTGATTTCACTTATATGTGGAATCTAAGGAACAAAATGAACAAACAAAACAAAAACAGGCTCATAGATGCAGAGAACAAACTGATAATTGCTAGATGGGAGAGGGTCTTGGGGGGGTGGTTAAAAAAGGCAAAAGGATTAAGTACAATTTGGTAATTACAAAATAGTCACGGGGATATAAAAGTGCAGCATAGGAAATATAGTCAATAATGTAGTAACTATAGTTTGAGGTGGATACTCATTGGGGGAATCACTTCATAAATTATATAAATGTCTAACTATATGCTGTACACCTGAAACTAATATAAAATAATACTTAATGTCACCTCTAAAAAATAAAATTTAAAAAAAATACGTAGCTTTATTTGTGTTTTTCTTAATGTTTTTCTCTGATAATTTCAGCCTATTGCTGTGGAAGTTTTCTCTGGAGATGGACGGAATTACCTCCTTGCTTTTCAGAAGGGAATTAGAAACAAAGTCTATCAAAGGTATTATTTTTTAGGAATACTTTATAATGCTATCATGGGGAGTGATGGAAGGGAAACGAGTACCAGTTTATCTAGTTTTTAAAAATCTAGAATTTAGATCAGTGAATTAACTTCTTTGAAGAAAATGTTTGTTTCATTTTTGGCAACCCTCTTGAAACATGATTCTTCTAACTAGCTTTTAAAATGGTGCTATTTTATTGTGGAATGACATTTTTCCTTCTGGTAACTTATAGTAGATGTCATCTAGAGCTACTTTTATCACCAAGTCCTGTGTCTCTAAATGTAAAAGGATGATGAAACTGTAACTTTAAAAATAATGCTTCAGGTTCAAAATAGGCTTTCTTCACATTTACCAAAAAGAAGACAGTGCCGTGTTTTTCTATTGAATGCAGAGACTGAGTTCCCTTGGAAGTTACATTTACACGAGACTTTCCCCATCTGGCCTTGGAAGGGAAGTTGGATACCTTCGTCCATGAAAAAAAATCACACTGCCAAATAAAGCAGTTAATCTACTCTAACCATTTTTTTTTTATTTTTGGCAATCTATTATTAAAATTTACTTTGTAAAAGAAAAATAGTCCACATCCATAGTACCAGAAGATATTTTTGTTGGATGTAAGAATAATAAGGCTTTTATGAACTGATCATAGCTCTTGAGACCTTTTTCATTGAAGGGTGGGATAGGTTTTGCAAGCCTTCTCGTAAGAGAAGTTTTATATTTCAGATTATTGCGGTGAGGAACAACTAATACCAAGCAATATTGCTTATCATTACAGTAATATTACCTGTGTGCACAAGGGAATGAGGATGGTTCTTCAAGTAAGGGCCTGTGCATGTTGATAGTAATCCAGAACTCCCTTCACATATGGGAAGAACTAAGAGATTTAAATTTTAATTATCTTTTTAATCACTAAAGGTAATATTGTTTTCAATGCTAAGGAATTATCTGCTCTTCATAACAGAGAGATGAGTTTTTCTTTGAGTAATTTCTGTGTACATGCCAAATTCAATGTCCACATCCAAAGAATTTCTGTATAATTCTCTTTTGCCTTTGAAAAGTTTATGTTGACATTGTGAGCAACTCTGAAAAAAAAATTTAACAGTGTCACGTAAAGGTTCTTATCTTGTGTGTATCTTCTTTGTTTAGTGATGTCTCTATTCTGTCATTTACTTAGCCGTCATCATTACTTGCTGTCATGTATATATTTAGTTGTTAATCACTTTTTAGGATTTCATTAAGTTGACTCAATTCCTGTATATCAGTGCTGCGAGGCCTTTTCTTCTGGTAATATGGCAGCATATGTAAAAATCCAAAATGTTAGATTTTGCTGTGGCCCTTTATATTTGGCTTTTGAAGCCACCATCTTACCACTTTTTGTAACAGAATGTTCTAACTATTGTGTATTCCCTTCACCTGCTGTTTACTGGGTGTTGGAGGAGTAAACACAACAGTGAAAATCTAAATGAATCATCCATCGTTTCTTAAGTTCCCATTAGATCCTGACTAAGACTTCATCTCCAATTTTACACTATTTTTAAATTTTCAGGTTTTTGGCCGTAGTGCCTTCTCTAACTGACAGTTCAGAGTCTGTGTCTGGGCAACGACCGAACACAAGTGTGGAGCAGGGGTAGGTTGCTTGCTTCTTGCATTATAGTTTAATAGTGAAATTAGGATGGTTTGTACCTGGGCAGTGTCATTTAATATTTTTGATGAATATTCTCCCCTCCTGATGGTTGCACAAAATTTTTAAATACTGAAAACTAGAAAGAAAACAGACAATGTATGTATGACCACTTGTGTCAAACCAGCACTCACATTTTGATTAATTTTTCTTGGAGTTTTTTATGCTTATATTCTTATATACATAATTGAGTTCTTACTGTAAATACAGATTTCTATTCTGCTTCTTCCATTCAGTGTTATATGTAAAGATTTCCCCCTGCTAAAAAAAATTCTTCAGAAACATTTGTTTTGCTATATTCATCATATGTGTAAAATATTCTTTTATTTTGGATATTTCATCTTTATCATATTTCCTTGTTATAATAATGTAAGTGTGATTCCTGAATTTTTTTTTTTTTGAGGGTGAAGTCCCCTTAGTAAAATAGAGGATATGAGTTTAAAGGGTCTCAATACACAAAACCAACTTGATTTCCATAAAAATTATACACGTTTATATTCCGCCATTTATGGATAAGTTTGCTTGTCTCTATAAGTTGCCTGTCAACATTTTATATTTTTTTAATTTTTACTGATTTTTTAAAATGCTTTCTCTGAATTTAAATGTGTATTCCTTTTATTAATAATGATCTCGAGCTCTGTTTATGTTTGCTATCCATTTAAAATCATTATTTGTATATTATCTGTAACTATTGCCTATTTTTTCCTGAGTTCCTTTTTGTTATTGTTGGTGGTTTGATTATTTTCTTTGAATTTAAATATAATTGACATTAATTCCAGATGTACAATATAGTGATTTGATACTTATACATTATTGTGATACAATATTATGATATGACCCCACAGTAGTTAATTACCCTATTTTCTGAGTTCTTATTATCAAATTGTAAGAAATTTTTCTCTAATGTATTACTCCTATGTTTGTCATATTAGTTGCAAATTGCCCAGTTTTCCTCTTAATTTTGTTTTTTGACTTTTAAAGTTCTGTTTTTATGCATTCATATTTTTCAATGGTTCGTTTGTGCTCTTTTCAGCTAATTTTAATCTTAGAAAGTCCTTCTGGTTGATATAGCCATTTTAAGAATTCATATACCAACATCCATTTACCATCCCTCAGGAACTAGTAGCCCTGTGTAATCCACTGGAAAAGAAGCAGTGCTTTTGGGCTACAAATTAATTATTACAACATGCAAGAAAATGACTTAAAACATACTGAAGATTCTGTAAATAAAATTCAATTTAGGTCTGTGTACATCTAAATATATTAAGTTCATGTATTTCTCTTAAGTTGTTGCTTTTATTTTTCTTTAGCTGAGATTAGCAAATACAAATGCTAAATAATGACTTTTGTTAACCTCAGAAACAAGTTTTGTTCCTAATCATTTTGTTGTTGTTAAGATAAATACAAGAAGTGAAAGGCTCCCTTAGAGTACATGGAGCCTTTTTTCTTATAGTCAAATTTCTAGGCTTTTACCTACCTAGATAATCTTCAACTTGCTGTTTCATTGTTCTTGCTACTTTCTGTGCTAAATTGTCCTTTTTTTAAAGAACTTTTAAAAGCTCAAAGACAAGAAATAGAAATTCATTTTCAACCTTAATCTTCTTTTCATCTGTTCCCTTTCTTACAAAGTTGGGGAATGATCATAGGTCCTTTTCCAGGGAGAGTATCCTATACATTCAATTTGATGGAAAGAAGTAGAAAGTGGTATCTGTACTATTGAGCTGGATGTTTTTTGTAAACTAAGGTGTACAAATCTATTCATTTCCTTTTAGACAATAAAATGTTAAGTGCTTTCCTATTGGTTCAGTGACCAATTTACAATCTTTGAAATATTAATTATCAAAGTCATAAAGCTGTTTTAAGAAGGTTTGGTAGCATTCTAGGAAAATCTATCCAAAGAAGTTCATAATTTTAAATGACCTGAACAGAAATAACTTTCCTTTACAAAATATTCCTTTACAAAGGAATAATATTTCCTTTACAAAATATTCATATTTTTATTCACTTTTCAACATCTCTTTTAAGAAACATGTTAGGCACCTACTGTGTACAAAATGTTGTATACTATTTCACTTATTACAATTTAAGGTCTTTAAATCTTTATGTAGGGATTATTGTAAAAGATTGGATTAGATCGGTGTTTTTCAAACCCTTGCCATAACTCACAGTAAAAAATATATGCTACATTGCATCCCAAGACACACAAACTGACTTACAAGTACTAAAACAAAATTTGCTGGAAATACTTCTCCTTACTATATGTGATGCTTACAAAGTTCTCTGTTTTTTTCAGTTTGATTCCATGTTATTTCATATTTCAAAATGCTTATCAAAACCCACTAACCCAATTTCATGACCTAATAGGCCTTCCATAGTTTGAAAAATTCCTGGACTTAAAATTTTCAATTTTATAATTAGTAAGATTTAAAATTATATTGCCTACAATTTAATTATTTATTGTTTTCAGATCTGGATTGCTTAGCACTTTGGTTGGAGAAAAGTCTGTGACTCAGAGATGGGAGGTAAGCTTAATGAAAGTATAACTTCCTATGTAAATTTATAGTTAGGTGGTATAAGTCATATAGTTGAAGGCACTTTAACAATCTATAAAATATTTACCATAGAAAAAAATGTTTCGTTTTTGTTCTTTTTAGAAAAAAAAAGTTTGATGTTCTGAAATTTATAAGAAAGAAACTGTCCTGTATGTCACTTTGCATATAAATTTTTTAAAGTGAACATAGTAGACATAATTGATTGCTCTGAAATGAATCTTTACTTATATTTTCCTAGAGAGGTGAAATCAGTAACTTCCAGTATTTGATGCACTTGAACACTTTGGCTGGCAGATCATATAATGATCTCATGCAGTATCCTGTGTTTCCTTGGATCCTTGCAGATTACGACTCAGAGGTAAATCTCAAACCATTTTGTATGAGTGGAACACATTTTCAAAAGTGATTAAAAGATATTGCAGTTGCTCAAATGTTTTATTTGCTTTATAGTTTAAAGTTCTCAACAGGCATTTTTTCAAAGACAAGAAGAGTGTTAGCTTGGACTGGTACAGAGTGTGAATAATTGACCAATTTCATGGTTATCAATTCATAATATGTTTAGTATCCTCAAGTGCTAATTAATTTGTATCCACTGGTGGATGTTACTCTGTTCTTTACGCTGAAGCCAGTATCAGAAACACAAATCTAATTGAGTCATTCCTATTTATAAATGATTCAGTGAATCATCATCATAAATTGGAGAGAATTTAAAAACCTCAGTACCAATGCCCTTTAGAAAGTATCTCCTCTGTATCTATCCCTCACGTACTCCCAGGACTGCTATTCTGGACTACCCTGTCCATCTCCTTGTTGTACATCTCAGTAACTACGTGCACTACGCTCCGCACTCTGGAATTCTCCCGTGGTTCTGCACATCTCTCCCACTTACAGATTCACCTAGCAAGCTCCATTTCACCCTGTAAGACACATTCAAGTTAACACCTCTGGGGAGCCTTCTTTTCTCTTCCTCCTCTTTCTTCTTCTGTTCACACACTGCCTTGAAGCTGTATCATGGTACTTTCTTAAATAGCGTGTTATAATCACAATTTGTGTCTGATTGTACTCCACTGTGAAGTCCTTGAACACACACTGTCTTATGTATCTCTCAATTCTCAACCGCTAGAACGATGCCTGGCACTTAGTATACGCTTTAATGTCTGTTGAACTAACCAAAGAAGTATTAATGAAGGTTTTTGCATATGGATTTTGAGGGTGCAGATGTATTAACTTGACTTAAATTCATAAATGTGAATTAGTTTCTCCTGCCCAAGACTTTTAAAATACAAGTTTGGCAAAGTTGGTGGGCGTGATGCTCTATAAAAAGGACACAAATTAAATATCCCACAAGGTATATATTTCAAATTCTACTTTTAAAACCCTCAGGAGATAAATTTTGGCTTCCTTTTAACTATCTGAATTAGTTCGACTAGAGGTGAGCTTTTAAAATAATCTCTGGTAGACAAGATTCCATGTCAGTTGGAAGTCACTTGATGCAGTTTGATGTTGTCTTTTAGAGATGAACAAATTACTGAGTGCTCTACTTTATTTCACCTCTTAATCATCTCTAAGAATAAAATGCTCAGAAGTGAAGTTGGAGTAAAACAGGAGGAGGGCACAAGAACAGAAAGGAGATTTGATCCTCGTTATATGAGTGAGGGAAGATAAAGATGAATTGAAGCCTTTGTGTCCCCAGTCTTCTTTTGTGTCCTTGCCAGCACGGAAGGATTTTCGCTCTTACACCTCATCTCCAGTCATGGATCCTGAGTGCCTTCCCCTGTGAACACTTAATTTCCAAAGCAGTTGTCTTCAAACTGAATCAATAAACAAACTGCCATGTGCTTGTCTATAAAGTGTGAATAACCAGTAGGTACATAGCATTGTTTTGGAGTCCAGTTCTGCCATTGTGACCCCACAGATACTAGCACATTTACAAATCACTGTTGTCTGCTATAGCCACCATATCTACGTTGGTGAGAATAGAGGCTGTACAGTAATGTGGAATTGGGTTTTGTTTTGTATTTTAGGAGGTAGATCTTACTAATCCCAAGACATTTAGAAACCTGGCTAAGCCAATGGGGGCACAGACAGATGAACGATTAGCTCAATATAAGAAGCGGTTTAAAGACTGGGAAGATCCTAATGGTAAGTAACTTTGCTTCTCATTAGACTTTGTACCTAATTTCAAAAATAAGTCATTATATAGTAGTCTGACATCCTTGCATCTTTCCCCACATTGCTTATATACCATTACATCTATACAACTGTAAGAATAGAAAATCAGGTTTTCATGGCAACTGATGACCATGCTTAGAAGGAGATTTTTAGGTAGCCTGTCAGGTACTGGCAGAAAATCAAGTATGTCTGCTTTGTATAGTGCAGAAATTTCCCATCATGATGTGCCTTTATTTTGAATTATGTTGAAGCCAGGAATTACATTTTCATTTATTGACTCTCATAATTTTACTTAGGTACTTTTTGGAACCCTTTTGCATTAAAAAAGAAGATTATTGACTACCTTCTGAAACTCTATCCAGATTACTTATTATTTATCATGTTTAATGTTTATCATGTGTCCCCTGCAAATAAGCAAAACAAACAAAGGGAAAAAAAAAAAAAAAACTAAGATTAATAGTGGTCACTATGTGGATTCTTTTTAATTTTCTTGAACAGGAGAAACTCCAGCCTACCATTATGGGACTCACTATTCATCTGCTATGATTGTGGCTTCATACCTAGTGAGGATGGAGCCTTTCACACAGATATTCTTAAGGCTACAGGTAAAACTCTAAATTTAGAATTTTTCCATTTTATACATGCCTTCATTCTATTTAAAACTGTTGCTTTTTTAAAAAATGTTATCTTGCCTTACAATAAGACCTGTGAAGTTTCACTCACAAAAGTAGTCAAACATAATTTAAGTGAAATTTTGCTGGACCAAAATTAATGAATAAACTAGAATTCATTTGCAATAAAAAGTGTCAGTGTCCTTTAATCAAATAAACAAGTAGCATATCCTTTCCAGCTGTGTATATGGACTTCAGCTTTAACTGGTTGAATTCAGCAACATTAAAAAAATAGTAAAATAGTCTAGCTCATTTGCTCTCTTCTTTATTAAAACTGCTTTTCTCCATGTTCTCTTTCATTTACTCAGGCACCGTTGTAGGTGCTTGGAGGACATAAGTGAATAAAGACAAAACCCCTGCCTTGTGGTACTTACATATTTTGGTCGAGAGAGACAAGACAAGCAAATAAATCAATATATTGTCCAGTGTTGTAGAATGTGATAAATGCTATCCGAAAAATATAGATCAGGGAAAGGGGGATGGGAACTGCAGGAATGGGAGGTGGGGGAGGACACAATACAGCTTTAAAAAGTGGTCAAAGTAGGCGTCCTTGTAAAGATGACATCTGAACAAAAACTCGAAGGAGGTAAGGGAGTTAGTCACTTGTGCCACTATCTGAAGAAAATGTGCCCCAGGCAAAGGGAACAGCCCATGCAAGGTGTGTGTGCCTGAGATGTTTGAGGGACAGCAAGGAGGACATTGTGTCTGGAGCAGAGTAAGTATTGGGGAAAGTCATAGAGGATGAGGTCAGAGAGGTAATGGGCCAAATGATAGCATGCCTTGATAGCCATTGTATGGACTTTGGCATTTTCCCATAGTGAACTTCATCACAAAGACAAATAACACTGCGTTCACTTAAAACACAGCATAGGGAGTTTGAGGAAGGGGATGGTATATCTATGAGGCTGTGTAAGCGAAAGAAATCCCATTACTATTTGAATTTGTTTTATCAATGTATATTTTTCTGACCACCTTCCTAGTTCTCCACATAATTCTCATTGGTGTGAGAACTTGGATGTCACATTAATTTATGAAATTACTCAAACATATATGACTTGAACATCTCCAAGTGTGGATGACTACGTTAGAATCTTTTTAAGAGGAACATCATCAAACCGTGAAAGAATTCACATTCTTTATAGTCTTCCCTCTCTGAAAACTAATATTTTTAAATGATTTTTTAAAATCTTCATATTTACATTTCACTTTGATTATAAAACAAATACATTGAACTCTCTTTGAAAGGAGTACCCCAAAGAGAATTAAGTGTCTTTTTGTGATCATTTAAAATGTTGTGTACATCACATAGGATGATGAGAAATGCAAATGTCACCAAACATATTTATTTGGGGTTTTCAAGCCCTTGAGCTTGACAGAAGCTGTGAGGTGGGAGTGGTTCTCTAATAGAGAGGTGCCTTCTCATTCTGCCCACAGGGAGGCCACTTTGACCTGGCTGACCGGATGTTTCACAGTGTGCGCGAGGCCTGGTATTCAGCATCAAAGCACAACATGGCAGATGTAAAAGAACTGATCCCAGAATTTTTTTACTTACCAGAATTCCTATTCAATTCTAACAACTTTGATCTAGGTATGTAGAGCTATGGCACTATCTTAGAAACGTTGGCCAGGAAGAGACTAATAGAAATAAGTTGCTTTTCTAAAGATTGTGTGCAGTACATACTGACAAGATGTCCTTGTGGTTTCAGCTGTTGCTATTTACTATAATTGGGTGTGTATGATTAAATATAAAAAGAAAAATAGCTGTTTCAAACCTAGTATCTGGGAAACATTTATAAATTGACACAGATTACATCCAATGGTCAGAATACTGTTACTTCAGTGAAAACTGAGGTAAGGTGAAATAAAAATTTATTTGAAAATTATTACAGTTGAAAAATCCATTAATAGCCAAGAGCGTATCCAAATTTTTCATGTATTATTTTAATATTATGTATTGCTTGAGACTTACTCAGCTTATATGCTAATATGTTTTAAAATTAGAATTTCAGAATAACTTTAAATTCCTTTTTTTGTTTTATTCTGTTAGCATACTATTTACTAGAAAAACAGGAGCAAATCAACATTTATGATTTATGAGAAATTTTATAAGTATTCTTTCCGCTTTATGTTGTCTAGCAGTTACAGGAAGTTGATTTGACTTTGGTTACAGTTTCTTGGAACACAGTTTGCTGATCTATGTTTCTGGATATTTCTTTTAAAACATATCAAAATCCCATTGTTTCCACTGCAGGATATCCCTGCCAGATATTGTTCTGTTTTGTATTTTTTTTTTTCGTGCCTTATATTTTATTCTGTAAGAATTCAGCATATAAATCATTACTGTACTACCTCAAAACATTTAATTAACTGAAAAATCAGGGGACTATTCATATCTAATACATTTTAGTGATTTTTCTTTTAAAAATTTTTTTGAAATAATTTTTACTTAATTACCCATTGTCCTAACCTTATGAAATTACAGCTCCAGGTCCAATGGGAAGGATAATAAGACTCTCTCAATAGCCCCAGCAAAAGTCCTTAATTTGAGTCTCATCATTATTGATTGGGCCTAGAGCTCACACTTGAGCAGCTAAAGATACCAAGTCTAGGAGTTAGAGTTGGAGAGAGTGATGGTTCCTGAAAGGAATAGAATAGATGTTGAACTAAGAAAAACGACAGCTGTCTACAGAGCATTTGAATATGGATGCACGTTAGTATTTTATTAAATTCATTTACAATTCACCTTTGGAAAAAGCAAGAGATATCCTCAATCATCCACAAACACTGGATCTGTTATAATAATCTATGTTGCAAAAGTGTTCCAGCCAGACTATTTACAAACCCAACCAAAAGTTCCACTTTTAAATAAGTAAATGAAAGAAGAGTCATGTATATCTTTCATGCTCACCTGTGTAACAAAATCATCTTGCCTCCATGAAATCACACAGTTTAAAAAACATTATTTTCAGAAGAGCTAAAGCCATAAAAGTTTTAGAAGAAAACAGGGTTAAATCTTCATGATCTTGTATTTGGCGATGAATTCTTAGATAGGCTAGCAAAAGCACAAGCAACAAAAACAAAACAAATACAAATTGGAATTGATAAAGATTTAAAACTTTGCATCCAAGGGCATTATGCAAAAAATGAAAATCTTCAGAATGAGAGAAAATATTTTCAAATGATAGATCTAATACGTGTCTAATGTCCAGAATATAAAGAACTCTTACCACTCAACGAAAAGATAAACAACCCAATTTAAAAATGGTCAAAGGACCTGAATAGATATGTCTCCAAGGCAATTATACAAATGGCCAATAAGTACGCGAAAGATGCTCAACATCATTAGTTATTGGGGAGATGCAAATCAAAACCACAGTAAGGGGCCACTTTACATCTAAATATGGCTTATAATGAAAAAAACACAAACAGAATAACAAAGATTGTCACGGATGTGGAGAAAATAGAACCTTCATGTATTGGTGATTGGAATGCAAAATAGTTCAACTGCTGTGGGAAGCAGTTTAGCGGTTACTCAAAAGCGGTTACATAGAATTACCACATGACCCAGTAATTCCACTCCTAGGTATATGTCCAAAAGAATGGAAAACAAGAAATCAAACAAGTTCATGTACTCGCGTGTTCATAGCAGCACTGTCTACAATAACCAAATGGTAGAAACAGCCCACTACAATAGTAAACATTGTAGAATGAATATATATATAATAGAATATTATTTAGCCATAAAGTATGAAGTCCTAATAAATGCTGCAATATGGATGAACCTCAGAAACATTATGCTAAGTGAAAGAAGCCAGACACAGAAGGTCACATAATGTATGATTTTATTTAAATGGAATATCCAGAATAGGTGGTTACCAGGGACAGGAGGGTGAGAGGCATGGGGAGCACCTGCTTAGCGTGTACAAGATTCTTTTAAGGGTGATGAAAATGTTTTGGGTCTAGAGAGGTAATGGTTGCACAACATTTTGAATGTCCTAAATGCCACTGAATTGTTCACTTTTTTATGTTACATGAATTTTACCTCAATAAATAGAAAACCAAAGAACACTGTTTGCCTCTCTGCCTGAAAAAGAGTTAGTAAATGGTTTAAAAGAAAAAGCACTTGGTTAAAATGTACAGCTGAAACTTACCGGATTTTGTTGCCCAGTGTCACCATAACAAAATTAATTAATTAATTCAAAAGAAAAAGAAAAAACACTTGGATTTTTTCCCCTACTTCTGGAATAAGAAACATTCATCCCTGCCCTTCCTGTTCTTATGGACACACATGGAGGGGAGCTACCGAGTGGCAGAGTTAAAACAGGCATTTCCTATAGACATTTTAAATTTACAGGTAGTGCTGACTAAATACAATTATATCACTGTTTAGGGCTTACGTGCAAAATTTTAAAAAGTAGATTATATCTCAAATAGCCTGGGAATTATTACTTGTTTCTTATTATCAAAAAGTTAGACCTGGAGGACATTTCAGGGGAACTGGAGTGAGGGTATGAAAGAGGGGGTGAGGGGTGGAGTTGTAATAACTTGATTGTTTTATTTTTTCTTAAATCATATGGTAATTTTTCCAACCAAGTCAAGATATTCCTTAATACACAATAAACTGATTTTTTGTATCTCTCACTTAATATCACATTATAAATAAGCCATCAAGTAACAATGATGAAAGAATTGTTTCTAAGGGTAATATTTTTATTGGCCCTTACTTGGAATTGCCTTTGTGTTTTAAAATTTGAACAATTGCACTTCTCTATGAAAGTTTCTAATACCACTGTTTAGCTAACCAACTGCTGTTAAGTGAGTAGACATTATTGTTTATAAAGTCATTTTTTACAATGATCATCTGATTTATACTTAGGAAAACTGTGAGCTACAGTTACAGAGTTTTTGGTGTTATTTCAAAAAGAAAAAGAACCTGAAAAAAAAAAAAGAAAAGAAAAAGAACCTGTTTGCTTAGATGCCAGTCCATTTAATGTGTTTTGTTCTGGACAGATTTCATAGCAAATAGTTTCTTTACTATTTTAGAGACTAGCTGGCTATGACATAAAATAACAGAATGTATTATTTAACAATGCATTAAAATAACAAAAACACACCGGGTAACTGTCACTTAGTATGCATTACCACAGCTCAATCAATGTTTTTGTTTCTGCCAGGTAGTCCTGTGGTCTTTTCCAAATGTTCTTTGCTAAATGATACACTAACAGCAAAAAGTTGTTTTAGATTTTTTTTGTTTAATGAGACTCCTTACAGCAAAATACAGACCAGTTCTACAGAGCTCTTTGAAGAATTTAAGAATCAGAAATGTGAGAAACCACATATATTCCAAAATATCTTTAGGAAATGATGCTACTTTCATTTCCTCTTAAGCAAAGAGAGCATTCAAACTGAAAATGACTTAGGTGTTAGGTGCTAGGTCTTTCAATAACCTCCTCCATGTGAATGTCAAAATTTTGTCAAAACATTAAGACAAGAAATGCAGTACTGGTTAACTGCTGATGTCTCAACAAGTTTTCAGCATTCTGGAAAAACCTAAAAAATAAGAGTTTAAAGAAATCATTAATGGTTTTCTGCATGAGCCTTCCTAAGAGAATTGAATTTGAGGGGGTTTTCCGATCTCAAAACAGTAGCCTCATGAAATGTTTCATTAAGGAGGCCTGTGGTCAGTTAAATTTCAGAAATGGTGCATCTAATATCCCCCCTAGAGAAGAGCAGTGCTTCTGAGGGGTTTTGCAGGAAAGAAACATGTTTAACTTTGCATAACTCAGCATTTCCACAAGTCTTTTGACCATGAGGGCCCCTCAGTTTTCCTAACACTTAATCTCTCTGAGGAAGTGCACTAACGAGCAGTCTTAGGGGAATACCAGAGCAGATGATGTCTAAGAGTCCTTTCTGGTGGTAAACTTTTATAGTTCCAGAAATGAATCTAAACCCACTGTTTCTCTGTTACTTTAATATGAAGTTATTATTTATCACATTTCTCTATTTTCTTCTTAATGTACCCAACTGCACAGGCTGTAAACAAAATGGCACCAAGCTTGGAGATGTTATCCTTCCACCCTGGGCAAAAGGAGACCCACGAGAATTCATCAGAGTCCACCGCGAGGTAATGGGAGTACACTTTGCAGTTGAACTTGGATTTCATTGGGTCATGGACTACCATACAAAGAGAAGACCTTGAGCAATGTATCATCACCCAGTTACTAATCTTGTCTTGGTGATTTTTAGTTATTTTAGTTCCTGTTGACCACTGACTAATTCTTTGACTTTCTGAGCAAGTAATACTTGTCAGCCAGTGACTGAACCTGTGTCTTGCAATTATAGGCTTTGGAATGTGATTACGTGAGTGCCCATCTGCATGAGTGGATTGACTTAATCTTTGGCTATAAGCAGCAAGGTCCTGCTGCAGTAGAAGCTGTCAATGTCTTCCATCATCTATTTTATGAGGGTCAAGTGGATATCTACAACATAAATGACCCACTGAAGGAGACAGCCACCATCGGATTCATTAATAACTTCGGTCAGATCCCTAAACAGGTATGGATGGTCTTTCCTTATCAGTGTTCTCTGTTTCATTTTTTAAGCTCTGTAATATTTCTTTAGATGATCAATAACCATGTAATATAATAATTAAGTTTAGACTAAGTTTTCAACAAAGATCCATAAATATCACCCATTAGGTCCCTAGATTACTGCTTTCTCTTCCCTTTCACATCCAGATAAACACAAATTTTGTTGTTCAAAGAGACTGGCTGGCACAGGGCATGCTTTCCTGCACCTGCACGAGCCCTGGCGCTGGACGGGGTGAGCAGTCAGGAGCAGATAGGGCCTGGGGGGCCACAGTGTGCACGGAGATGGGGTTTTGTCCCAGAGCCCATAGGAAGCCAGTACTGACTTTAAGCAGGGAAATTATTATATTTAGACTTTAAAGATCATTCTGGATACACATTCTCTCTCTCTCTCTGTCTGTCTCTCTCTCTCTCTCTCACACACACACACACACACACACTCACTCACTCACTCACTCACTCACTCACTAGCAGAGACGAATTAGGAGCCGAAGACTACCAAGGAAGTCCTAAGTAGTTCAGGATAGCGGTAGTTTGGATTAGGGAGGTAGAAGTGCTATGATGTGAGACTACCTGTCATGGGACTGCCTGGTCGAACCAGCTCTGCACCAACTGCTCTAACCACCTTCAGTAGTAAGCAAACCCCATTGAGACTCCATCCCTTTGATCTTCATCATCCAGGACATGCCTGGAGAGTGGAGTGCACTAGGGGTCACCAGCACTGTGAAGAAGGCTTTGCTGGGCTGTTTGGGTGCCCACTTTTTACCAAGTCCCTGGCCTCTGCCCTCGGCCCTGGCTATCCTTTTCTGTCCCTGCTTCAGACGTCTCTCGGGGACTCCCTTCTTGTACGTTAACCAACTTTGAGGTTTCCAGGGTTGATAGTTGGACACACACAGAACAATGGCAGGTCTTTGTATATGGAAAAGCTGTAATAGACAGTGGGACAGCCTGTAACTGTGCTGTTCATGGCACAGCCTGATGCCCCAACAAAGGAACCATGTTTACTTTTAAAATGAAATGCTGTTGATAAATGCTAATCACTGTTGAAGAATCTTAGTTAAACCTTTTCTTTTTCTGAGGGTTAGAAATGCAGAAACCATCTTTTATTCCCTCTGGGGAAAATATTCTGAACAAAAAAATCAAGACAACATGTACTGTTTTAGGATTTTTGTTCCTCTTGAGTATTAGAGGCAAGCAGTCTGAGAGGTAGAGTCGGGATAATAATGTATTTCTAGGACATTCCAGTGACTAATAGAGAGTGCTGCCAAGCACTAGGAAATAGCAATCTTAGGCAAATCTAAGTTTCGTGGTTAACATATCCATACCTCTTTATACATCCTAGCCTGGCACTGTGCTCTGTCCTTGGGTCCTCGTATAAAGGTTCTTCAGTAAATGTTCATTCATGAGCATACTTTAAAGTGTGTGGGTCTTGATACAACTTCAGAGTCTTGTGTCATTAATAACTTTTATAGAAAGTAACAGAACTCTGATACTATGCCCCTGTATAAAATAGTGTAAATGTTTGGGAACCTAAAATGTATATCTTCTTCTATACAAAGTATTTTTTCTGTTCTTTTTCTCCTGGAAATGCAGATGTCAAGTTCACAAAGTGTGGTGGTATTGTATTCATCTTAAACCTCATTTCATAAAATATCTTCCTCAAATATCAGTTTTCTGACAAATAAGTAAATGCATATTTTGAAGATGAGTAAGACTTGAAAAATAGTTATCTTAAATGTACATTAATAACTTTTTAATCCTATAGAAATACTGAACAGAGATGCCAGGCATTTTACTTTTTTCTTTACAACATTAAAAAGTAAAAAGGCAGCAATGTTCACACTTTCAGCAGATTGGTAGAGCCTAAAAGAGACCAAAATGATGTCTCATAGAGAAAGGTCGTGTCGAAGCCAGAAAGAGCCCAGTTAGAATGTCTAACTGCCCTCAGTGGCACAGATTGGTGTTGAGCTATAAAGAATTGGTTAATTTTTAAACATTATCAGAAAAGAATTGTCAGTTGACTGTAGTGTGAGTAGATTAATTCACGTTTGAAAAGTTATTATGAAATCAGCGTAGTATAACAACAACTCATTGAGTTTCATAGCCCTATTCCCTACTTACTAAGGTGTAAGATCTCTTTTAACTTTCTGAGCCTCTCTGAATTTCTTTCCTCAAATGTAAAATGCATCAATACAGTGCCTAATTGTTGTTATGAGGCTTAAGTGAAATAAAAACATACCTGTCATATAAAAGGGCTTATATTAGCTTTCATTATAAAATGTATCATCTTCTCTCATACCAGTTATTTAAAAAACCTCATCCACCAAAACGAGTAAGGAGTCGACTCAACGGAGACAGTGCAGGAGTCTCTGTCCCACCAGGATCTACAAGTGATAAGATCTTTTTCCATCATCTAGACAACTTGAGGCCTTCTCTAACACCTGTGAAAGGTAAGGTGACGGGAAGTCAACTTTTGATTCATGATTCTCTGGACTTATTTAATAATCCTAGTTGAGCAATAACAAATTTGCTTTTTGACAATACCGTAATTTGTAAGAAGTACTATAATTTTTGTGTTAAATCACCAAAAAGTACTTAGATTTTCTCCTTTTCCTTTTCTCTCTTTTTTTTTTTTTTTTGGCCTGTTGGATTTTGCATCAAAAAGAACCAAACAATTTCTCCCTCCTGCTAAGATAGTGAAAACTCTAAAATACCAAATCTTGTAGCTCAACTATGTATATATGTGGGATAACTTCTGTCATCGTCATTGATACATGCTCTGCCAATTTAGAAATAGTGGTAACAAGGCTACATTTTTCATAGGTCAACTAAAAGCATTCATCTTTTAATTAATGTTGTTATGAGTTATCTAAAAATATTTTTTCCAGTGGATTTTTATCCCTTAGAAAAAATGTTTTGTAAAGTCTTGAAGTTGTTACTTAATTAAGGAAATATGACTATTGGAATGTCAACGTCTGGTTAGTTGGATTGACCACCAGCTCTTGGCCATTTTGCCTCATTGCACAGACTCTGCCTTGTGCCAGCTCCGGTCACTTTCCAGCGATGATTCTGGAGCACTGGTGTGTCCAGGAGGCTCTGGGGCACAGCAGGGAGTTCTCCCAGAGAATGTCTTGGACTTCCTACAGGAAGCCTGAGGGCTGGATGCAACTTGGGAGGTGCTGAAAGCCGAGATTGGTTGAAGGTCTGTGTGTGGCACTTCAGGAAGCATCCCAGATCACTCTGTGCAGCCCTAGAAATCAAGAAGGCAGGACCGATTGCTAGGAACCAAACCGGAGTATCCAGAGACAGGAAGGCTGGAGAGAAGCCATGCAAACACCAGTCAGGGTGGACATCCCCCCAGCAGGGCTGTGGGAGGCTGAGAAGCCAAGCTGTACCTCTAAGGTCATTTTGTCTTAATGTGGGTATCAGTATTCTTCATTTGTACGAATACTTGAGATTACTTTATCGTCTTCTATGGAATAATGAAATTAGTTTTCCCTGTTCCTGTTCTTAACATGTCGATTTGTTTTTTATAGAACTCAAAGAGCCAGTGGGACAAATAGTGTGTACAGATAAAGGTATTCTTGCAGTAGAACAGAATAAGGTGCTTATCCCACCAACCTGGAACAAAACTTTTGCTTGGGGCTACGCAGACCTCAGCTGCCGGCTAGGAACCTATGAATCGGACAAGGTTTGCATCGTTTCTTGCTCACTCACTTCATGTCGCTCTTTCGTAGTCTGGATACTCTATTTTCTGGGGCTGGGGAGAGCCCAGGCCCAAGGCTTGTCAGCTGTTCCTCCGAGTCCAGAGGAAGGGAGAGCTTCACTGCATCAGGTCAGGATAAAGGAGCTAGTGAACAAGTCATGTTTTTCTGCTGAACAACCCTCTTTTGGAAAGTGGTATACTAGGAGCTAGCAGTTTCCCTCCCAAAGAATTTCTTGAACTTCCTAGACAGCCACGTAGCCAACATTTCTGCCAACCAGAGGATCCTCTTCTTGGCGAGTCACCATCTGGCCTACTTACCACTTCAGTTCTCTTAAATGGCTAACAGAAAAACCCCAAGAAGCAGCAACTTAAGAGATACTTATGAGTCCCATAAGTATCTCTTGAGAGAGGCCATATGTAGTGATCCTTTAGGGCCCTGTGTTTGCCTTCTGACACCCTCCTGAATGCAAGAGGGAA
>NW_006432943.1:2083995-2120764 GCF_000325575.1 Pteropus alecto
GCTCTGTAACACTATTCTGTTTAGTTAACGTTCTCATTAAACAGCAGCCCTCATGCTTTCCTTTTATATTTTAACTGGCTACAGCAAATAGATCCTATTACCAAATTACCCTCTTGCATTTTATAGAGCGTCACACAAAGTTCAGAAAAATCTGAACATCATTTTCCTGGACTGGAGAAGCTAGAGACCCCTATGATGGTTTTTAGCAGCAACTATAGTTAGGAGGCTGTAGGGGGTGGTTCAGAGTAGAGCTTCAATGGAAAAGCTGCTAAATTGAAACCAGACCAGAATGTGCACAGCGGTATTTGCCGATGAGGTGCCTGCATAGAGGTTCTTCTCCTTCGCTCAGTATGCTCATCGTGTTTCAGAGGTTTGTAGTCACTTGATGACATGTGTGTCTCACCTGTTTTATTTTACAGGCAGTGACTGTTTATGAATGTTTGTCTGAGTGGGGCCAGATTCTCTGTGCAATCTGCCCCAACCCTAAGATGGTCATCACAGGCGGAACGAGCACAGTTGTGTGTGTGTGGGAGATGGGCACCTCAAAAGAAAAAGCAAAGACCCTCACTCTCAAACAGGTAACAGACTAGGCGGAAGATGGACATACTCCATCTCAGCTGCCTACACTCTAAGGAAACTAAAAACATTTCCTGAATTCCAAGATACTTCAGACATAATGGACAAAACTAAAACATGATATATGTTCTTTTGCTAGCAATGGGTCTAAAAAATAAAGGAAATGAAATCAGAAGATAGTATTTCTAAAAATGATATAAGCTGGTTCCTTTTTAAAATCTGAAGCAAGCTGTCTTTAGGTAATATGTTTTTAAATATATTTAAATAATATAATTATATATCAAGTTATATGTAATTTGAATTTTTGCAAACCAAATTATATTTGCTATTGAGTCGCGTTAATTTTGTTTCTGGATGATTTTCATTCAGCTGGACTATTTAAATATTTCTTTTGTTTTTCTCTTCATTTATCATATCCTGAAGAATATGACAAACTCATGAATGTATTCAGTCGAATTACTGATCTTATCAAGTATTTTTGATTACTTCTTACTGACTCTTATAAATTTTTACTTAAAGCAAGAATCCTTTTATAATTAAGCCATCATCTTTTAATATTTGATTTATGAGTGAATTTATTATGCAATTTTTTTAATGGAATATAGATCTAAGTGTTTTTTATGATACAAATTTGTAAAGTAGTGTGATAATAATATCCACCATTTATTGAGCACATACTGTGTTCAGGGCACTGTGCTGGGTGTTTTAAAAATGTAAAACTCCAGCCTTCACAATTCTACAAGGTAGTTATTAGCCCTATTTATACCTGAAAGAAACCTCAGCTTAGAGAAGTTAAGATACATGCCCAAGTCACACTTAATGGGAAAGCCAAGATATAAATTTGGTTCCGTGTGAAGCCAAAGCCATATTCAAACAGTGGTGTCTTAAATATCTATGGAAAGAATTGAACTCCTTGTACTTACACCTGCAGCCAGATACTTTATTTGTTGCTGGATCTAAATTAAGCCACTTAAAGGGATAGTCTTTTCATGAAGAAATACAGACTTGACATGGACAGATACAAGGTTGACAGTGTAGTTTGCTGATCCAAACTCCTGCTTACAGTATTTTCAGTTTAGAAAATGGGCTTTGAAGCTAGGTAGTGTGCCAATAACCCCTCAGTAGAAAATACTTCTTATCTAAAACAGCCTTCTGGGATTTACCAAGCATGTAATATGTCTATATGACATTTTAAGCCATCTCATTTAAATAAAAAATTCAGATTACTATGAGGAACTCTTAACAGTAAGCTGAATCTTTTTCTTCAGAATGCTCAATTTTCCCACATTGCCATTTCCCTGGGTCTTGTTTGTCTTCATATGCCAGCAAAAAAGAAAAGTTCTTATTCTAGTTTGAAGAAGGAATCCTTCTTGGCATAGTAGATGTTCAGATGTCTCCAGTTCAATAACGAGCTCAGCAGACATATCAGGACTACATTTTTCCTTTATCTTTCTAAGACCATGTACCACTACCATGCAGTTCTCACAGTTGGTACATTTTTTAAAAATCCACCTAATTGTAGTTCCTTAGAATGGACATAACAGGAGTTGATGGTATAAAAGAATAGATTCAGAGTTCAAATTCTGTTATTTTGGGGGGCCATAATTGAAACATCTCCATATAGAAATGGTAGGAAGAAACCCAAGCTGGTTTGCAGGTGCCATTCTCCCTTCTTTCTAAGATACTGGCCCAAGTCCAGGAAAGAAGTAGCATAAAAATGGAGAATAGAGCTCCAGAATCCTCCAGACTGCTCTCTTACCCCCGGTGGGATGAAGCAAGGACCTTCGGCAAGAGGAGAATGAAGACTTTCCAGACACTGCTGCTCAGGGCACTCACTCGCAGCTCGCACATCTGGCATCTCCTAGCGCATCCAGGATCTTCTGGAATCTCTTAAGGAGCACCGTCACTGTGATCAGCCTGGTGTTTTCTGTTCTCCTTTGCAGGCCTTACTTGGCCACACTGATACTGTCACCTGTGCCACGGCATCATTAGCCTATCACATAATCGTCAGTGGGTCCCGTGACCGAACTTGCATCATTTGGGATCTGAACAAACTGTCATTTCTAACCCAGCTTCGAGGCCATCGAGCTCCAGTTTCTGCTCTTTGTATCAATGAATTAACAGTAAGTAGTAAATTGCCCTCTTAGTTTATGTTTAAGAAAACAAGTAGTTTTAGCCAGCATAAATAAAAAATGACTATTTATATTGATAAGGACTCATTTTTTAAAAGCTACATTTTCCCTGATTTATGTGTTGTTTGCAAAACAAATGGAGGTTGAAGTTTGTAACCCAGAGAGCAGTTTTGTCTTAAAATTCATTCACTCTCGCATACTTTAAAGAGCCAGATTTGGTTCAAAACAAACATTTTAGAATAGGCTTTTTTTTTTTCTTTTTTTTTTTTACACCTATAGCACCTGGTCTTCCTAGGTGGTCTCCCATCAAAGTGCTAACCAGGCCCAACCCTGCTTAGCTTCCGAGATCAGACAGGATTGGGCTTGTTCAGGGTGGCATGGCCATAGACAAGAATAGGCTTTTTTAAAAACAAGGAAATCTGTAGGATTTGTTAAAGATGTCAAAATTATGTCGAAATTTTTATGAAATATATTCAAACTATTTATTTTTTATGTGAAGTGAAAAGTAACATTTGGGTACCCAAACAAGAGAAGAATTGTTATAGAACTATTTTCAAAACAAAGTTATCAAAGGATATTAATATTTTACATACAGATAAATAAAATGAGTCAGGATAAAATAAACACACTGGCCTTTGAGTCCCCCATGCGGACCAGGCCCACCTGAGGTGAGGCAAAGGGAAAATAGTCACTGCTAAGGTGTGTTGATAAGCAGGGGACGCTAAGGGTAGGTTTACAAAGATTGAGGTCTCTGCATCCAAGGGACAAGTTACCATATTGCATGTGGATGAAGCCCACCTATACAAATCAGCCTTGCAAACCAACCAGAACCCTGCCCCCCCAACCTCATCTCACTTCTTAGCTATACCTGCCCATTCCTATTCTTTCCCTTAAGCCCTGGTCTAGAATTGCCCTGCATGACAGAGTGGTTCTAGCCACATGATACCATCACCCACACAGACAGCTTTCCTTTTGAGGGATGCTACCTCTTTAATTTCTATCAGAATGTATGCTACTAAGTACGATGCTTTTAGTCAAATACCTTGTAGTCACTCAAAGAAAAAGGAAAAAGAAAAAAGAAACATTCAGTTCCAGTGAATGGGCAGAGTGTCTGATAATAGTAAGAGTAATCAAAGTTGGCAGTAAGTAGGATATAAAAGAATCAAATCCAGTTTTTTGGTATACTTGAAAGGTTTAAGATCTTTTTAGAACAGCATCTTGGGCTGGTCCTGCAAACATCTGTGCCTAAGAGCTTTACGAAAATGTCATAGAACCACCCTTATCAGGCATTGTTGCTGTGAGTCAAATGCTTGATTGCACTATTTCGAGCACTTTGTTTTGGGGTTGTTCTTAAATATGGAGGATTTTATTTATAGTCAGTTGTTATTTGAGCCAGTATACACCCATTGGTTTGCAATCGTTGCTGCAAACACTACGGAAGTGTTTGGTTTTTTTAAGATGCTTTTATAATCTCTTAACTTATGAAGAGATTTTTATTCGTGTTATATTTTTGCAGCCAATATCAAGTCTGCTTGACTACAGTCTGCATTTTGGGCCTAAACTACCTCGAAGCTAACTTTGAATTCTCCTCTGACTGCTCAGCCCTCATAACCACAGATATGCTCTAATGCACTCCAGTAGAGGCACCCTGGAGTAACTGATGAAAGCCTCGTGCAGCGCAGAATGGAGAGGCTGCCTCTCGTCTCTTGTAGAGACTGAGATCATTAATTAAAGCTCGACTGCTGACACTCATTGTCAGAGGTGATATAGTGACCGATGCAGACATAGACAGCAATGCTTTGCTAAGTGTTATTTTTGTTTGGGTTTTGGTTTGATTCTTGCCATTTTGGTAGAAGAAGAACAGGAGGAAGGTGGGGAAGGAGAGAACAGTAGCAGGACCAGCACAGACAGTGGTTTGGAAAAGCCCCAGGCCTCCTTATCAGGTCACCCCTGACTCCCCCTCACCTTTTTTCTTGCATTGGTACTGCTGTTCAGCTTCTAGTTTCCCTCTGCTTCTGATGATCATTTTCCAATTTCTATAGGTTCTCATGTGCCTATTGGTTGTAATGCAATTCACCAGGTACCTATCATAGTGACAGTCAGGCTGTCCTAGGGATGAGAGAGACAGCATGGCATGGTATATAAGCTTTGTGACCAGAAAGGGCTGGGTTCAGATTTTTGCTCTGTGATATTAGGCAAGTGATTTAAGCTTTTTGCCCTTTACTTACATCCTCTTTAAAGCAAGGTTAGTAATAGCTAACCTCACAAGGTTGAAATGGAGTGTCTAAAGTGTCCATCACAGTAACTGGCACAGTAGATGCTCCAGGAAGCACCTTAATTCCCTTAACAGTAGTGAGTTGTATTCTCACCAGGTTGGGTAGAGTCCAGCCTGGTAGAATTTGAGGGAAAAGGTTGTTCTTTTCTACCTTTAGAACTCATGAAAACCTGAGTTATTCAGCTCAGGGAGCCTTAGGGTTTATTCAAGAGATGATTTATATACCAGTTTTCTTCTTTTTTTTTCTCATCCCCCCACCCTTACTGTGAATAGAAATTTTAAAATAGGCTATTACAGCATTACCAAGATTTCATCTTTTATTGAAGAGTATCTGGACTAAAGGGTTTCTCTTCTACCCTATGATTTTCGTGATTGGACTCATTTTGTAAAATTAAGCGGAGGTGGATTCCCGCCTCCAAATGAAAGGTATAAATAGATTTTATAAACTGTGGGAGGAAGAAGAGTAATTCACCACCTCCTCAGATTTCAGATAGCTTAGACGTGGCGTAAACCATTACTCAGCGCTGTGCCGGGGGCATAGACAGCATGGAAGGGCTCCTGCCTTTGTCTCCATTTGAGATCACCTTGGCCACAGCATCCACTCAGCCTTGAATTCTTAAAGAGTCTTCTGTTCTAGATATTTTTTTAAGTCGGCATGCGCTGAATTCCAGACTACCTCATAAATTACCTAGTTACTAGTCAAAGGACTGAAAGGATTTTTTGAGAGCCAGACCAGAGTTCAGTTTTCTTCTAAAACTGGAATGTAATATGAAGTATGTGAAAAGATTTTTTTTTTTAACCTTCTCAGGGGGACATTGTGTCCTGTGCTGGGACCTATATCCACGTGTGGAGCATCAATGGGAACCCTATTGTGAGTGTGAACACATTCACAGGTAGGAGCCAGCAGATTGTCTGCTGCTGCGTGTCGGAGATGAACGAGTGGGACACACAGAACGTCATAGTAACAGGACACTCAGACGGTGTCGTTCGGGTAAGTCAGATGTGAGAAAAACGCTTTAGGATATCTGCTACCCTAGTTTGCCTGGAATCTGTGAAGCTGCCCACCGTTGAAGGACACTGGACAGGTCGTAGCATTGCTCAGCAAACTCTCTGATTCAAACAAACCTTGGTCACTGTGTTACCAGACTTGGGGCACATCGATGACTCGGCTTCTTTTCATCCCGTTAAGCGGATCTGTTAGTGCTACTCACCACTTGACAGTTTGACACAAGAAGGTCACTTAAATATGATTTCCATGTCACCTTGGTATTGCTAAAAATGTAAATTGTGTAAGTATTGGCTTTTTGGCCTGTCGAATGGTTTCTTAGGGTAAGCAAGAACTGCCTCTTCTCTAAGAGAATCACAGAGCTAGAAAAATTTTTCCAGGGGCCTGAGGTCGTTCGTTCACCTCAGGTCTAGAATCCCAGATAATCTCAAATCCTAGAGAGTTTACCCTTCTCTTAGTTTTCTGTGTTGGGCCTCTACAGAAGATGGAATCCACAGAGTGTTTACCGTTACATTCTGTTCTAATATTTGGGTTATTTTCTCAGAAAAATTTTCTTTGTGCCTTTTTTTCTTTAATTGCGCCTATTGAAAGCAGAGAGCAGCTGGTTGCTGTCCTCTTAGTCACAGTCTCATGCTAAGCGACAATGAGACTGTCATCAGCCACTCCCATTCCACACCCTGGCTTCAGAGAACAGGCACACCCCCCAGTCGGCTGTCTCCAGAGCAGCATTTCAGATTACTTCATCAGTGAGGCATTATGAAAAGCTTTATAGCCAAATACATTTGGGAATCCTGCTTACTGAATTGTTCTTGGAGATCTAGAGTATATATTGGTATATGCATGTATATGCTCTCAGGTGTTTTTGTGGGAAACAAAAAAGTGTACGTATTTTGAACCATGTTTTCTAAACTTTTTGACCACAGTCTTTTTTCCTCTACCATGAAACACCCATTAACATCTCATCGAACACAGTTTGGGAAGCACTGTTCATGTGTAGTCAGTCCCTGCCACAATTTTCAAGATAGGAGGGAATCGAATCATACACAATAATAGAAATTAAGTCGTGTGTTTCAAGAGCCAATCTTCATTCGCTAACCTGCATATTATTTAAATTCAGTTTTGGAGAATGGAATTTTTGCAAGTTCCTGAAACACCAGCCCCTGAGCCTGTCGAAGCCCTAGAAATGCAAGAAGACTGTCCAGAAACACAAATAGGTATTTAATACTTTCTAAAATGTTATTTAAGAGTTTTCATATTTTTTTAAGTCATTATAAGTAAACTTACATCAAACAACGTAAACAGGAGCCTGAGGTTAGGCATTGCTGTCAGAAGCATGGCAGCCTGCTGTTGTGTGAAGTAGCTGGTCAGACATGAAGAGAGCCTTCTCTGCTTCACTGCACAGCAATCAGTGTGGTTAGCATCTTGTCGTTGGCTTCCACATCCCATAGTAAATATAGTTACTAGCTTCTTGGAATACCAAAAGCTTGAGCTTTCAATTCTAAAAATACAAAACAGGATCGGGAGGGCACCAGTTTGAACAAGTCAGATGGCCCACACCTTAGTCTCACGTCTGTTCCAGCCATCAGTTGGCAGGCTCAGTATGGATGACAGGGTGGCTTTGTGTTTATAAACTATCCTCAGAGGTAGACCGGAGTCTCACCCTGGGCCTGCTCGAGAAGGGCATTCATTTACACTGAAGCCTGGTGATCTGTACTCTGTCATCTGTTTGTTTGTGAAGCACTTTAAAATTTCCCAGTGAGCTATAGAGATAGATGATTTCTGTACAGAATGATTGACTGGAAATGTTTGGCCATAAAACCAGGCTGAGATCTGCTTTGGGTTGCTAATCTCCAGAGAAGTTACCCCCCACCCCCTTAGATTTAGAACAGTTTTTGCAAGAGTCTTTCCGGAAAGGGTTTTTAATTTGACCTTTAGATTGTTTCTCTGTGGTTAATTTCCATACACTGGGAATTCAGTGTGAGTTTGACAATATGAGGGAGTTAACTAAAGGGAAAGGCTTATTATCAGAAGGTACAAATCACTTCTCTTTGTAAGCTGAAAGTAGTTTTTCCTTTCTTTGCCAGAAAACAGAAACGGTCCGATGGACAGGACATTTCAATGCTCACTTTACTTTAATGCATGTAAATTTCTACATAGTCAACTGCAGCTCCACTAATAAGGTCATCTAGGTGTTTGGGGACATAAAAATTTAGTTGTTTCAGACGTTGGATTAAATCCAATAAGAAGTGAGTCATTTTCCCTTCCTTTAACAAAGCTTTTAAGTGAATAACAGTAGAAGAAGATGAGATGAGTAAGTAAGTATTAAGAAGGGGTCATATTCAGGGTGGAGAGACATTTGTAGATCTTCTAACTCTTTATGTGTTCCTTTTGTGAATAGAGTTTGGCAGAAGTAGCAGAGAAGGGAGAGCAGCCCACAGGAAGAATTGACCTTGGTTAGTGTAGAGAAGATGAGACTTGAGGGCAGTTGCTGGGTGAAAGGGGAGACAAGCTAGTGGTTCCCTGGAAATCAAAGCTGTTTCCAAGACTGCTTGTTTCAAGACCTTAAAACTCAGGATCATAAGCCATTGGGGTGAAAATAAAATCCATTCAAATTAGCCAACTAGACTATTAGTGTTAGCGAGTAGAAGGGTGGCACTCAAGTGATTTGTCTTGCTAAGAAATTTGTATGTGTAGTGGGCTGCTGCTTGCACATGTGTTTTTGCTCTATTTTTTTTTAAATTATATGTGTTTATTTCTCATAAATTTTCCCTCCAGTAGACTATTATAAGGGAGTAAGGTAAGGGGTCGAGGTGAGGAAATGCAGTGACTATGAAAAGAGGGGGGAAATTAAAATTATAGCTTTCATCAGTAATTCATTCATCTTTGTTGTCATTTCTATTGACCACTCTGTGGAAGGCACTGTGAGTGGGGACCTTTCTCTCGAGCTGACCGCTGTCAGGTAGAAAGACCGTCCAAAAGTAAAAGTGTGGGCTGAGAATTACAAATACATAAGAGGCCCACACTGTTAAAGGAGTCTACAAGAGAGAGCATTAATTACTTTCTGCTGCAGGAACTGGGTAAGATTTGAGAGGAAGAAAGATAAAAATCAGAACACACAGAGATTGGGAATATGGCTCTAGGCAGAGCCGACGGCATGTACAACATTAGCCATAAGGAGGAGCCTGGCTGTGTGGAGAAGAGTTGGCACAGCCTCGCTGAACTCTGGTAGGGAGTGTGAGGCGGGTAGTGAGAAATTGACAAAGGCAGGTTTGGGCCATATTGTGAAAGAGTGAATGCTAGGCTAAGGGTTTTGCCAGGGCAGTCTATGAACTCAAAAATTCTTTTTTTTTTTTTTTTTTTTTTTTTTTTTTTAATTTTCTAGGTGAAAATTCTGCCATTTTTAAAATGTTATTGTTATACTTATCTTAAAATACTATGTCTATCGTGTCTTAACTGGTAGAGGAAAAATACCTGTGAGACAAAGCTGGGCCTAAAACTATAATGTCCATGTGTTCTCTAACTCTCCCAATGCATAACCCAGGACAGGAAGCCCAGGACGAGGACAGCAGCGATTCCGAAGTGGATGAGCAGAGCCTCAGCCAGGACCCCAAGGACACACCCAGCCTGCCCAGCAGCACGAGCCACCGGCCCCGGGCAGCCTCCTGCCGAGCAACAGCCACCTGGTGTACCGACAGTGGCTCCGATGACTCCAGGCGCTGGTCCGACCAGCTCAGTCTAGATGAGAAAGATGGCTTCATATTTGTGAACTATTCAGAGGGTCAGACCAGAGCCCATCTGCAGGGCCCCCTTAACCACCCTCACCCCAACCCCATTGAAGTGCGGAATTACAGCAGATTGAAGCCTGGTAACTTGAAGTCCGGTGTCTATTTCTGGCTCTTTGTGGGTGGTGTGAGAGTTGGTGAGTGAGGCAGTGGGCTCCAGCTCTTCCTGTGCCCCATCCCGGTGACATGGGCCACCCACAGAGAAGGCTTCTGGAATTCCTTCCTGTATAAAGTGGACTTAGAGATTCTGTCCCACAATGGCATTTGGCATATGTTGGGCATTTTTTAAAGAAAAATGCCTCAAACCAAAAACTTCATTCACAAATCATGAAAGCTTTCAAAAATAAGCAAGTTATTGCTTACAGATAAATAAATAAAACTGTATTCACAGGTAACTTTGCCTTTGATAGAGGTAGAGGCAGTGTCCTCAGCTAGAGAAATTATGTCTTCTTGCATGGAAGATTTCCCCTTTCTATATTTGTCTTTGAAAAAGAGATGTTCTCTGACCTGGACCATGATCAGGGTTAAGCTAGATTGCTTCACCTTCAACCAAGGCAGCAGCTACTGAAAACCCGGGAAAGCTGCTATAACTATATGGTGCAGTACCCTAACTTTTGAGAGCACCATATTAGGGTACACATACCAAATGTTGGCTTCTCTCACTTTAGTATGCCATGTCTTGTCCTTTTCCACTCCAGGGTACCGGTGGGAACGGCAGCTGGTGTTTAGGAGTAAGCTCACCATGCACACGGCCTTTGATCGGAAGGATAACGCACACCCGGCAGAGGTCACCGCCCTGGGCGTCTCTAAGTGAGTGTCACACCTTTTCCAGCCACTCTTCCTGACCTAGTCATCTGCTTAGCCCAAGAGCACACACTTCAAGGCAGTCTTTGGGGAAAACAAATTGTGTTTACATTTTCATATGTGGCTCAACTAGACAAATCAGAAGAAGAAACCTGCCAATGTGTGCATTTTAATTCCAAATTAAACAACAACAACAACTTTGCTTTCTCTGTACTTCAAAGATATGGCAAGGTTTGGTCCAAAATGAGTCGAGATGGACGTGGAAACTCAGGCTCATTCTCTTTTTGTCTCTTCGTACACGTGACCCCACCGCAAAACACACACACTGAAAACTGGCGAGCCTCAAGAGCAAGGCAACGAGCTCTCCAGCCGCGGCTGTGCTGAGGCCCTCCCTGAGCTGACTCTGTGTCATGTCTCCTGCAGGGATCACAGTAGGATCCTCGTTGGTGACAGTCGAGGCCGAGTTTTTAGCTGGTCTGTGAGTGACCAGCCAGGACGCTCTGCCGCTGACCACTGGGTGAAAGATGAAGGAGGTGACAGCTGTTCGGGCTGCTCAGTGAGGTTTTCTCTCACAGAAAGACGGCACCATTGCAGGAACTGCGGTCAGCTCTTCTGCCAAAAGTAAGATGAGATACAAGCTTTTTGAGTTTCTGTGGGTTAAGCTCTAGGGATGTTAATTATGCCCAACACCCAGGTTCCTCTTTTCCCAGGGGTCCCCACTACAGTGTGCTGTGTCAGTCTCAACCAGTCCTTCACGTCTTGATCTTTTTTGTAACAGTTGTGAAATATTTCTATCATTGAAAAATCCAGAAATAATCATCAGAAACATTTGGTCACCCATGACTCACAATGGGCAGGTGCTAATATTTCATCATATTTGCCTGTAAAACATTATAGATTCATTTTAAGTCTTCTTTTCATCCTCACCAATCACACCCTCTCCTCCATGTTTTATACTTTGAGTGCATTGCACATTTTGTCTCCAAAACAATAATACTGTATTGTTTTGTGTATTTTCAGTTTTATATAAATATAGTATACTGTATGTACCCTCTATAACTTGATTTTTTTAATGAAATTTAGTCACATAAATAACTGTTATTTCAACATTTTCATTTTAACTGCTGTCACATTTTTTTTGCACGAATATATCAGAATTTATCTACTTTTCTTTTGATGGACTCTGAAGGGATTTTTCTCAATTTTACCAATGATATAAACAGTGCTACAATGGACATCCTTAAAAATGCCCTCTTAATACCCAAGCTGGAGTTACTCTAAAGAAAATACCTCAGAATGGAATTGATACATCATAGACATACTCTTGAGTTTAAGTAGGTATTGCCAAATTGCTCTCCAAAACAGGAGTGCTAGTTTATATCACCTCCAGCAGGACACACAATTCTTCCAGTTCTTATTCATACTCCGTATTGCCAAACTTTTTCACTTTTGCCAGTCCGATAGCCAAAATACTTTGTTGTTTTAATTTGCATTGCTAGTGAGGTTGAACATCTTTTCTTATGCTTATTGGCTATTTCAGTTTTCCCTTGGATAACTTGGCCCATTTTCCTTTTAGATTTACTTGTCTCTTTTTTTTTTTCCTCCTATTTGAGTTCTTTATATTTTCTGGGCTCTGATCCTTTGTCTTTTATACATCTTACAAATATCTTCTGCCAGACTGTGGCTTCAGTTTTAACTTTATATATGTTTTTTTCTGTCATACAAGTTTTTAATTTTGATATAGTCACATTTATTACTTTTTATAATTTTTGCTTTTTTGTGTCCTAACAAATTTTCCCTTGTCCTGAGACCATAAAGATAGCCTTATTTACTTTCTTTTAAAAGTTTGAAAGTTTTGTTTCTCAAATTTAGTTCTTGGGTCCATATCGATTTGGCATTTGTTTGAGAGTATGACATGAGACGGGGATCTTCTTTACTTCCCCTGTATGTAAAGTCAGGTTGTTACATCATCATTGCTTTAGATGCCACCTCTGCCATATGCTCGGGTCCCATATGTTCAAGTATAGGCCTTTCCGTGGCAGACAACAGAGAAGATCCCATGGGCAGTACTCTCTGATGCTTATACTGCGTTAATACAGAGATGCCGTCACAGAAAACAAATTGTATAGTTGTTTTTGAGCCAGTTACTGAGGCTTCTGTGGATGTCGGCTTATTGGAAAGTGTGGTCTTTAGGTTATACTGACCAAATGCTCTCTGGACTACTGTCCATTGTGTCATCTCAGGTGAGTTCCTGACCCTCTCTGAGCTTCAGTTTCTTCATCTGTGGAATGTGGATAGTTAACACCTCTCATAGAGGTGTTGAGAGAATTAAATGAGTCATGCATATGAGTTTCGTGAATTTTCAGGTGCAGAGTCTGGCCGTATAGATGTTCAATAAAAGGTGTTATAATTTTTTTTTTTTTTCAGATTAATGTCTTAAATTTTTTCTCCTAAGAAGTCTGATTCATGATAAGGTAGCCAGAATGTTGCTGCCAGCCACTCATAGGAATTTATGTGAGACTGGCAGAGTATTCTGTCTTGTGGTTCTGTGCTTTGAGAAGCCCACTTTTTAAAACCTAGTTGTAATCTAGTAATTTCTGACAGTCAACAGCCCTGTATGTACACTGGTACATCTGTTCTTTGTAGTGTTTAATTTTCAAAATGTTGTTTATGTATATGTAATTCTTTAATTGTTTATTGCTATCAGATGTTGGATGGAGGCTTTATTTGAAAAACTGACCAAACAGTGATTGATTATGACAGAGATGGCACAGAAGGCAGAGCTGTCTGGCGGGAGGCAACCCTAGATCTTCATGCCCTTCAGTTGCTGAGAGAGCTTGTCCGCACTCCTGAGGGTCTCACCGAAGTCAGTCACAGTCCTTTAAACCCCTTAGGCTGCTAGCACATTTACTCTCTGGACACGTTTCCTGGTAGATTGATGTAATTAATCTGCTGGAAGAAATATGATTCTCTGTTTCAGTCTCGTGAAAAGCCAAGCTTACAGTGTTTAAGTGCCATATCTAAGGTCACACCCTACTTTATCCCGGGAGTACTTTTTAAAGAATTTGACCACCATTTAAGTATAGTCTACTTCAAGGAATTCTATCAAGATAAAAAGAAAATGAGAACATTTAGACCAGAGAGAAAGCCAGACTACCAGTCTAAGAAGTGGCTAAGGCACGGATCACACAAAGTATCTGAAAGCTCAGAGGAACTTGATAGTGGCCAAAGTGTGTTTTTAATGGGTAGTAAGTCTTCTGCCAAGAGAACAAGCTTCAAGTAAAGATACTGGTGTACTTCCTGAGTCCACAGGGCAGGAGACGTGATCCCGCACAGAAATGTCCACACAGCTGTCCAGAACCCTTTATCCTGTAGGAGGATCTTAATTTTTTTTAATTCTCTTCAGTCAAATAAATAGCTTGCCTTGGCTTAATATTACTTTTCCTCACAGACTGAAACAAATAGTACAGCCTTCCTTTTGGTCCTTGGTCAACCACATGACACAAACAAGTATGGTCTTCGGCGTTATACAGCAAGCTTTCCCTTTGATTTTTTAAACAAGTGTAACTGTAACTGTTTGATTTTGCCTTTCCTTTAGGTGCAGTCGGTTTCAATCAGAAATCAAACGCTTGAAAATCTCATCCCCAGTGCGTGTTTGTCAGAACTGTTATTACAACTTACAGCATGAGAGGGGTTCAGAAGATGGGCCTCGAAATTGTTGAAGGTTCACCAAGCTGATTGGCGAGCACGGTCTGCAGACCCCCTTCCTAATTCCCCGTTTCAGCTCGTGGCTCGGAAGGCATCGCAACAGTCTCCGTTTACACATCTCTTCAGACCACGTATTTGGAGTATCAGATTCAAAGGGATCATCGAATAAACGGGTGTAGAAGACAGAAATGGGGCAGACACTATTCAGTTGAACAGCACAGGAAGAATATGAGGTGGTTCCCAGGAGCAACATTTCCAACATCCAACTCTCCCTGTTCACTAGCTGTCTCCAAGAGAAAACCCTCACTATTAACTGTCTTTTTTTGTGTCTCATTTTTGTAGAGCTACTCATCCTTATTTGGAAAAACCAACAACAAAAAAGGCTTTTAGAAAATGGTTGTAAATCTGACTTTGCAAGTAACTGTGTATATTGTAAATAGGTATAAAGGCCTTTTTTCTAAATAAGGACTTAACCTGCCTGTAACATGAAACTTCAGACTAAACCACTAACTCAATGAACTACTTATGGTTTGTCGGACATCTCTCACCAATTAATGATGAATATGTTTGTTTGTTTTTTTAACTCTCAAAGACATTATCGGTGGTCTTTCCCCGCCCCTCTTTCAAACCCAGCCTGTGCGCCCAGTGTTGTTTATTTCAAGTTGCCCACAGTATCTCCACTTAAACGAGGCTAGTTACCAAAATAACGTGGACTTTCTTTAGGAAACGATGTGGGAGAATAAGAGTCCGGCTGTAAGATACCCTGGAAATATTTGGGCATCTTGCACCTGGCTACACACCACCTCAGTGTTGTTCTTATGTCATAAGACCCCTCGTGAACTCCTATTTGGACTGCCATTTGGTCATAGCATCCCTTCTCAGCATTGCATAGCGGTGGTTAGGAGATCAGTGCAATGCAGGAAACAGCCCTGCCTCAACTAATGGAAATATAATTGCATGTAACCCAAATTAGCTTCTCTTGCATAGAACATAGTAAGTATGTGTCTTTGGTGACACTAAAAGTTCTACTATAGCTTATTTTCCAAAAAGGGTAAAAAAAAAAAAGTGTACAGAATTAACATATAAACCTTGTTGTAAAACTGGATCATGTCCGAACTGCTTATAATTAACCTTTACCATTTAATGCCATCTACCTGAAAACAGTGAGATTTATACTGTATCAATGTCTATTTTTTTGTTTTTGCTATGAATATAATTACAGTATTTTAATATTTAGTTATTTAATTTGTTCTACTAGTTGGTAACAGAACACACAAATCCAGGGAGACTAAAGCTGGTAGGGGCTAAGAGATAAGTTTAGTTTACAGAAAAATGGCTTTGGTGGTGGGATTTTTTAAAATGTGTGTAATGTACATATATATGTATATATATATAAAACAAATGAAACAATTAATCTAGATTTTAACATTTTCAGATATTTAGTGATAATATTATGAACAATTCTAAAAGCCCTGTGATTTGAAAATTGTAGAATCATTTATGGCCCAAGAAAGGAAGGACAGGCCTTCACACCCTCATGGAGGTATCATGCAAAGGACAGTGGCTTTGGCTTTCCCAACTTTTCATCTTTAGGCCCTGGTGACAGGCACACTTATGCACTAAAATGCACATATATGCACATGCGTTCAAAAATAGGCATTGGTACAACAGTAATCTTGTACCTAATGGGCTGAAACCAGCTTAAGAACAAATTTGTTCTTCCTGATAACTAGGTCTCCAAGAGAAAATATAAAGGCTGCTTTAGTGCCTTATGCTTACTAAATTTAAACCTTTATTTACCTAGGTTTGAGCCTACAGTCTATTTATGATTACATATCAAAATTGATTAAAACACTTCCATTTCTAAAAGTTCAAATATACTTGTTAATAAAAGGATTATTGGCATTAATACTTTAACTTGAAGAAAAGTTGTGTTCTGTTTTCCTTTCTGTGTCTTATTCCTCCCCACGCTCCCCCTCCCCTGGCCCCATCTTTCTTCAGTTCTAATAAATAATGCTGGATGTTCTACAGTTGCAGGAATTGTGCTCTCACATAATTGTGGGCTTTGCCCCTGTCCAGCCCCATAGATGAGTTGTAGCAGTGTTATTCTACACTTTTTAAAAGAAGCGTCCTCCTTGTGTCCATGAACCACGTTTACCCCAAACCCAATGGCAGAGGTGTTCTTTAAAGACTTGAATTATATGAATGTGTGTGTGTAGTTTCTTAAAGGTTATTCCTCTATGTAATATGAAGTTATATGGGATGAACACTTTTAAACTTTCCAACACAACTTCCGTAACCAGAAGGTGAAAACCAAAACCCTCATGATAGTATTTCCTCTGGCAGCTGGTGCTGTGGGCAACTGTTTTGTTCAGTGGGATTTCTTTTCTTTTTGCTTCTAATGCAGAAATCACAAATTACACAAGTACACTCACATGCATAAACTAATCGTTTCTCTGGATGTCTTTCTATGTTCCATGTAAGTTTGTTTACCAATACATATTCTCAGCATGTACATCCACCGTTGTGTGGTCTGTATTCTTTCTCTGAGAGTACCTCACAGGGCGCCTGCCTGATCTTTGTAGTTCATTTGTTCATTCATTCATCCATCCATTTATTCATCCATGCATTCTAACATTTGTGTGTAGTGTGCAACTGTAATGTTATGCTTTTGAAGAGGAGAATAGCTGCCCATAGCAGCCATCCGTCTGGATAATAGCAAAACACTCTAGATAAGTTATTTTGCACTTTCTTATGTATAAAGTTGGTAGAAACTTATTTTTGCTTTGTATCATTTAAATACATTTGTTTTGGTAAATGAACTGTGTATAAAATATTTATGCCGTTAAAACTGTTTTTAGAAAGTATTTTTAATTTCAGCAAGTTTGGTTACTTGTTGCATGACTATTAACACGGCTGACTTTTTGTGTCAGTGCAATGTATATTTTTTTGTCCTGTTATTAACTTGTAAGCCCTAGAATGGCCAATTATTTGTACAGCAACAGAAGTAAATTGAAGATACTGGCTAAGACTGGATTGATTGTGGACTTTTGTACTATATTGCAGAATCCAATATCTGTTCTTTGGTGGTTATGTAAAAGGCCTGAAGAATTACTATCTAGTGTGCAATCTGTGATAACTGAATGTTCATTGTATATCTGTCTCTGATGCAAAAAAAGGTAGAGTAACACAATTACAATACATGATTAAATGCAATAGTCCAGGTACTTTTTTTTCATTTCAAATAAATACCTACTATTTACCACCCCCTAAAATAGTTGTTTTTAAGCCAGTTCTTCAGGGAAGGAAAAACAAAACCGAAGTCTGATAATTCCCTAAACTTTGTATAGTTCTTTAATAGTTGTGACTATATCTTTCAGAAGCACCTGCTTAAGATCTCTGCTTACAGAGATATTGGCTGTTAAGGGCTGGTTCAAGTTCTAGTTTGACCCATCTCTAAAAACCAGCCTTTCTGCATTCTGAACTTCCCAGTTGTGCTGGATTTCGGGGGCTGATGCATGTGTGTGGACAGCCGCAGGGAGAGGCAAGTGACTTCTGGGAGACACAGCCTTCAACTTTGAATGGATCTATGCATAAAGACTGCATCGCATGATTTTGGCTCTTTTGTCCTGAGCCTCGTTCTTCATAATATTGTGAAAAGTAAGCAACAGTAAATTATCTATCTGTCTCCTACCCCTACTGTCTTCACGTCAGGAATGCTCTGGTGTCCTGCCCTTTTATGCAACACCCGCTGTCGTCAGCTAGTCTTTCCATTTCAGTCTTCGATCTGAGAGTGCTGGAACTCACAAGTCCATTTTTACTCTTACTAGCTTATGGGGTTGTAAACTACCTTCCCAGTAGAGTGTAGGAAACAAGTTTATTTAGGCTGCTTTAGTGACTTGACTATTCCTCTTTTTAAAAAAACTAAAAAGAATCCCAGTTCATTTTAAGCTTTAATGGCAGTCCCAAAATTGAGGATATTGTGCTTATTACAAATTCCACTGCAATGCAACTCCACTTTAGAAGCAGAAGAAACGGGAATGCCAAGAACTTCTAAGACAATAACTTTTTTCAAAAATAAAAGTCAGTGGTGAGAGAAAACCTAGGGCAGTTCCCATTCTTTAATGCAATACCAATAGTTCTAATGACCTCGAGAAGATTCGTAGTCAAGGACGTGTATTATAGAAATTCAGTGTTTAAAAGACAAACATGCTAATGATTTTTAATAAGTCCTTTTTCTTCCATTTGCTTCAAAAAAATGTTTCTCTTCACTCCTCATTTTAGCATATTTGGAGCATCAGGACGTTGTCTAGTGGAATTGGTCTAGCACTGGATTAGTGTTTTTTGGTTTATCAGTATTATCATTTTCCCCACCCACTGCAAAACTCTTTATTTCATTTGACTTTTGTGAGAAATGGCACCAAGCCAACCTACCACACTCAGAGATAGCATGGTGTTTTGGAGAGCCCTGGAATCAAAATTAAGAGACTGAGGCTGCAGCTGTCACTGGCAGTGAATTTCTGAAGCTCCTTGTAAGCACGCTTAGTGCATCAGGTTTTCCTGTGTGAACAGCTGCCTGTGAGGAGGTTGGGGGCTAAGATAGTGCTTATTCAACTTTTCGATCTTAGGACCTTTGGGTCCTTAAAAACTATCAAGGACTCTAACCACTTTTGTTTATGTGGTTTGCATCTATCAACAGTCATTATATTAAAAATGAAAACATTTTTAAAAATATATTAATTCATTTAAAAATAATGATAAAACCATTATAGGTGAAATTAGTTACATAGTTCTATGAACAAAACTTTTACAAACCAAAAAATCTAGTGAAGAAAGCAGAATTGTTTTACAATTTTGCAAATCTCTTTAACGTCTGGCTTAATTGAACACAGGTGGATTCTCACATCTGCTTCTACATTCAATCTTGCGATACTTCTTTGGTTGAAGCATATGAGGAAAACCCAGCCTCACCCAGGTATGTGGTTGGAAAGGGGGGGAATATTTTAATAGCCTGTTGAGATCATTGTTTCTTGAAGATAATAGTTTTAAGTTTCTTAAAGATTGCCTGCTATATGGCATCTGAAACTACATCAATGAACTTTTCATACTCTTACCTTAAAATCCATTGGTCCGTCTTGCACTCTGAATGTATCTTTTACCCATGCTTAATATAGCATGCATTGGTCATTTAGAAGATAGTAGTTCACTAATGTATCAGTGAACTACATCACTGCTGCTACATACTATAATTATGTAGATCTTCCAAGTGTTGACATACTCATTATGTATCAAAATATCACATCATATATAATATTAAAATATCACCAGCAGTCTCAAGAAATTGTCAGATTCACAATGGTAGATACAAGTTTTCCAAAATTAGAATTTTTCCTTAAAACCTAAAATTGTATAATTGGCAATAAATACTGTTTACTGTTTTCTTTGAAGCTCACTTTGTTAATTTCAAGAGCATTTCTGCCAAAGAACTATCGTTTGTCAGTTCTTTGCAGTAATAACAGTGTTCCATGAGAAAAGCAGCCAGTTCATCCCACAACTCAGTTGCACAGGTGCTTTCTGAGACAAACACTGAGCAGGACGTGAGTGCTTTACGGGTACTTCTCATTTTGTGTCACACAGCTTAAGGTTCAAAATTTAATAAAAGTAGTAATTTTGACTGCTTCTGCAGGGACATTCTTAAATGAAACAGGCAGTTTTCCTTCTACTGCAAGCACTTGGCAATGAATAATAGCATGATTTCTACTAGCAGTTTGATGCCACTGGCTTAATTCGTGCTTATATTCCAGCAGTTTGACTTGTCATTGCTTTTGCAGTTCAGTACAAACATCAGCACCGTGAAAAAAGACAACGTTTTAGTAGTGTGTGAAAATGGTCTTCGTGGTCATAGACCATGAAAAGGTTTCAAGACTCCCAGGAGTCTGCGAACCACTCTTGAGACACGCTGATCCAAGAAGATGTGTGAGATGCCACCTAAATTACGAAGTGGCGTTTATGCAATAATCTCATGTGGGAACAGTGTTCTTAATCACAGGCCTGGGGCTCTCAGCTGGGCTCCCACTGCAACCTGCAACGGGCAAGAGCAGGCCCTGCCACACTGGGCTCACTGTTGGCGCCACACCCGCTGTTGGAGTACCGTCTCCACAACTCAAAGCCACACAAAGACCAAGAGCACATCTCTGAAGTGCGGGAGTTTCTATAAAAGTCTCTCTAGTCATATTCTTCTCGTCAAGACTCTAAAATTTTCGCTAATGTAAAAACCTATTAATGGTAATGTTTTTATATTAGGTACTGTTCTACCTTCTATATAATACACCGGTCAGGAGCTTGGCAGCCGAGAGTCAGTCTGGGGTCTAAGTTCCTCTTCTACCACTTATTGTACGGTATTGGGCAACTTCTCCAAATCCGAGGATTTTATGTAAATTTAGTGAGATACAATTAGCATACTATATGTAAATTTTGTTATAACATCTGCCCTGAGAAAATTGTTATAGAATTAAATCAGGTATGTATATATAAATAAACATGTAGTGCTTACAAGCATGTTCAGTATATTATAGTGTTAATTTGGAAGTATGTGCATAAAAGGAATGATACACTACAATGTTTTATAAAGTTTAAATAAAGCCACCGACAGGGATTTCATCTTCAGTCAGAAACAGAGCAGACAAATGTTAGTGTAGGAAGAGCACTGAGAAATCATCCCCTTCAACAGAGGAGATGAGCTCAGAGAGAGGTTTGGCATCCCCGAAGCCACGTTGCTTATTAAGTTTAATTCCTAGCTCTACCCAAGAACTTCCTGGCTCGCAGGCCAATGTCTTTACAACCAGCTCCCAGTTTACAATTTTTGTGTGTGTGACTACAGTAAAAATGTACTTGGAATGTTATTTCTGTATCATCCATGCATAATTATGCCCTCCTTCATCAAGAAAATAAAGGTTAGAACTTCAACTATCTATCACATTCTTGCTCAACAAAGACAGGAAAATTGCAAGCTGCATTTCAGAGCAGAGGACAGTGATATTTAAAGAAAAATAACTTTTAGGATCTTGCTCTCAAGCACTACTAAAATTTCAAACAAAAGATGTACCCTAAAAAACACTTTCTGTTCTGAAAAGGAGGCTACTCCTTTGCAGTCTGATTAGAGAGAAATAAACCATGGAACAAAGGTCAACCTAAGGAGTCTTGATTGTAAACTTAAGAATCATCACAGTCTGGCTCTGCAGACTGATTCTGCGGAGAGAAAGAAAGGAAGATCTACTAAAGCAATGTTATTCAGTGGACTGTGGTTCAGGTTTAGATCCACCCATATATAGGCGTCTTCATCCTTTTAAGGTAGCAATTAATGTGTCCATGCTGACACATATTCCCCTGGGCCTTGAGGGTGATACAGAAATGTCATAACTACCTTCTTCAGGTACTTTCTAGCCTATAAACTAGAGAGGCTTGCATTCATGTAAGCATCTGTAATTGAATTTTCAGCAAGTATTTCATTCTTTACCATTTCTAATTCAGTAAAAATGATGCTCTCTTCGCAATTTGTTTTCGTAGCTTGTAACCTTCATATCATTCTATTATCATCATCTCATTTTCAATCCTTTATTGAATTCGTATTCTTACTAAATTATGTAATACAAAACTTTCTCAGAAAATTCTTGTCAATTTGAGTTGTTTTTCCGCCACCCTGGGCTCTTGGTCTTTTGCAGATATTTGCCTTTGTTTTGTATAAGTGTCACCACTGATTTTTATCTTCCTCCTTTTTAAAGGTGGATACTCCTCCCCAGACTTTATATTTGCTGAGACAGTGTGAGTCAATTCTCCTTAACACCATTCACCTTTCGTTTGAGGACTGGCTGTTGGGATTTTCGCACTTCTGCCTTTACCTGCTATAGTCAGTTCTCAACTCAGCAGCAACAGTGAGCTTGCTAAGTGCCACATCATGTGTTTCTGCTTTAAGACCCTGCAGGGCTCCTCACCTCTTTTGCCCTCATTCACTCTGCTCTGCATACATGCCAGGCCCACCCCTGGGCAGGGCCTTCGCCCCTACTGTAACCTCTGCCTGTAAAGATCCTAACCCAAGCTGGCTCTCTTCCTCCTTTACCTGCTTCAGGTCACCTTTTAAAGAGGCCTTTCCTGACCACCCTGCAGTATTTACAGTTGTAGTTTGCCTGTCTCTAAATTCCCCATAATTGCTGTTCTCTCCTTTGTTCTTCCCTGTCGCATAAAGCACAATCTGATGGGTGTTATTTGTTTGTGGTGTCTCCCCAGTAAAGTGTAAGCTATATGGAGGCTGATATTTGTGTCTGTTTTGGTCACGACTTGGCAGAGTAGCTGCTCGATGAATTTGTTGAGTGAAGGAATTGGAGGTAGCCCTTGACTTACTGTCCTTCAACTTTTTTATTATTATTGTTGTTGTAGGAACATTTAATATGAGATTGACCCTCAACAAATTTTTAAGTACAGATTAATTTATAGATAACTGCAGGCACACCTCTAGACTTATTCATCTTGCACAACTAAAACTTTATGCCCCTTGAATAGCATCTCCCATTTCCCCCTGCCGCTGGGCCCTGGCGACCATTATTCTACTCTCTGCTTCTATGAGTTTAACTAATCAAGATACCTCATATAAGTAGAATAACACAGCGTTTGTCCTTCTCTGACTGGCCTATTTCACTTAGCATAATGTTATGGACCTTCGACGTTAATGCAATATGCTTTCATGGAAATCTTAAGTCATCTTTCTTGTGTTGAATTTGAGCTTTCACATGCCACATGCCCGAACACTCATATTTCAAACTTTCAATGGGGTTTGATCTTAAACATCCAAAGTTCCTTAGCCCTTGGGGGCACTCTTGAGAAAAGTGCCCTCTCTCTGCAGGGAGAACCACCTGCCTGTCAGCCCAGGGTAGAAACCGCAGGTCAGGGAAGAAAGCCTGCCCTCCTTCTCTTAGTCCAGACACTTCACCGAAGAAGTACAGATGGCAAATAAGCATGTGAAAAGACACTCTACATCATGTATCATAAGGAAAAGGCAAGTTAAAACACTACATACCTATTAGAATGATCAAAATCCAGAACACTGACGAAACTGAACGCCAGCAAGGATATAGAACAATAGGAACTCTCGTTCATTGCTGGCGAGAATGCAAAATGGTACAGCCACTTTGAAAGTTTGACGAGTTTCTTAGAAAACTGAACATGAACTTACCATACGATCCAACAGCCACAGTTCTTGGATTTACTCAAAGGAGTTGAAAAATGATGTACACTGATGTTTTACAACAGCTTTATTCATAATTCCCAAAACTTGGAAGCAAGCAACATGTCCTTCAGTAGGTGAATGGATAAATAAATTGTGGTACATCCAGACAATAGAATATCATTCAGCTCTAAGAAGAAATAAGCTATCAGCCATGAACAGACGTGGAGGAACCACGAATGCATGTTACTAAGTGAAAGAAGGCAACCTGAGAGAACTATATACCATACAATTCCAACTATACGACATTCTGGAAAAGACAAAACTATGGAGACAGTAAAAAGATCCGGGGTTGAGGTGGGCGTAGGAATGAATAGGAGAAGAACAGAGGGTTTTTAGAGCAGTGAAAATACTCCGCATGATACCATAATGATGGATATTTGTTATTATAAATTTATCCAAACTCAAAGAATGTACACCACCAAAAATGAACCATAATGTAAACTATGTTCTTTGGATGATTATAATATGTCCGTGTACGTTCATCAGTTGTAACAAATGTACCCCTGTGGTTGGGAAATGTTGATAATGGGGAAGGCTATGCATGTGACAGGGTGGGCAGGGGAGTGGCAGAGCAGAGGGTATATGGGAAATCTCTGTATGTTCCCCCTCAATTTTGCTGTGAACCTTAAACTGCTCTAAAAAATAAGTCTTAAGAATGGTAAGGGAGGGAGTCACAGCCAGGGAGAAAATATTTGCAAGTCCTATACAGCAGGTCCTCAAATAAAATTGTTTCTTTCAACATCATTTTATTATAATGTTGATGAGATGCCAGAGGAACTTAACTCTCCTTTAGATCAATTAGCATATGATAAAACTGGTCTTGTTATACATCATTTCACCACAGTTCCAAGAACCTATCAACAATGTTAAATGAGGGCTTACTGTATATAATATGGATTTGTATCCAGGATATATAATGATGTCTTACAACTCATTAAGAAGAAAAAACATCCCATGCAAAAATGAGCAAAGATGAATAACATGAAGGATGATATACAAATGGCAAATAAGCACATGAAAAGATGCTCAACATCATTATCCATTAGAGAAATGCAAACTAAAACCACCTTGAGATACCTCCAGACATGAGCTAGAATGGCCATCATTAAAAAGACGGACAATGCTGGGTTTCGGTGAGAATATAGAGAAACTGGAACCTTTGTACATTACAGGCAGGATTGCAGGATAGCCACTTTGGACAGTCTAGTCATTTCTTTAAAAGTTAAACTTATCACATAACTCAGCAGTTTTACCCCTAGAACTTTATCTTAGAGAAATGAAGACATGCCCACACAAAGACACATCTACAAATATTCATAGCAACATTTTTCATAAGAACCAAAAATTAGAAGTAACCCAAATGGCAATCAACTTGTAAATGGGTCAGCAAACTATGGTATTAATAAAAAGGAACGAAGTACCAATACATGCAAAACTATTATGCTAGATGCAAAACACTACATATTGTATGATTTAGTTTATATGAGATGTTCAGAAAAGACAAAGCTATAAAGAGAGAAAGCAGATCAGTAGTTGCTTAAGGCTAGGGGGTTTAATGGGATTAACTGCAGATGGGCACCAGGGAATTTTTTGGAGTGATGAGAATGTTCTCAAACTGGCTCTGGCGACGGTTGCACAATGTAATGGTGTGTAAATTCTTTCTCAATATAGCTGTTGAAAAACAAAGAACAAAACAAATAGAACTGTTGATAGTTCGAATGTCTGATTTTTTTCCGGTTTAATTTTTTTATTTAAGTATAGTTGGTATACAATATTATATTAGTTATATTAGTTTCAATAGTGATTTGACATTTTTATACCTTAGAATGTGATCACCTTGCTAATTCTAGTAATCATCTGTCTCCATGCTAATTTATCACAATATTATTGACTGTATGCCCCTTCAGTTTTTTTCACCCATCCCCACAACCACTTCCCTCTCTTAACCATTCTTTCGGTCTGTGTTTCTGAGTCTTTGTTTTGTTTTGTTTCTTCATTTTGTGGTTTGTTTGGTTTGGGGGTTGGTTTGTTTGTTTGGTTCCATGTAAGTGCAATCATTAAGTATTTGTCTTTCTCTGTCTGACATATTCCACTTACCCTAATACCTTCTAAGTGTATCCATGTTGTCGCAAATGGCAAGATTTCATTCTTTTTTTTATTGCTGTGTAATATTCCCCTGTGTGTGTGTGTGTGTGTGTGTGTGTGTGTGTGTGTGTGTAACATCTTCTTTATCCATCCATCATTAGATACTTATGTTGCTCCCATGTCTTGGATATTGTAAATAATGCTGCAATGAACATAGGGTACATATATCTTTTCAAATTAATTTTCATTTTCTTTGTTCTTTATAAATACCCAGCAGTGGAATTGCTGGATCATATGGTAGATCTCTTTTTCGTTTCCTGAGGAATCTCCATATTGTTTTCCATAGTGGCTGCAACAATTTGCAGTCCCACCAATAGTGCACAAGGGTTCCCTTTTCTCTATATCATTGCCAACACGTTATTTGTTGGCTATTTGATAATAGCAATTCTGACTCGTGTGAGGTAGTATCTCATTGTGGTTTTCATTTGCATTTCCCTGATTAGTGATTTGAGCATCTTTTCATATATCTGTTGGCCATCTGTATCTCTTTAGAGAAATGTCCTTTTCATGTCCTTTGATCAGATTATTTTTGTTGTTATTGAATTGTACGAGTTTCTTATATATTTTGGATATCAACTCCTTATTGGATATGTCATTTGTGAATATATTCTCACATTGACTAGGTTGTCCTTTTGTTGATGAGTTCCTCCACTGTGCAGAAGCTTTTTAGTTTGAAGAAGTCCCATTTGTTTTGTTTTGTTTGTTTCTTTGTTTCCTTTGCTCAAGGGGACATATTCAAAAAAAAAACAAAAAACAAAAAACCATGTTACTCAGATGTCAAATAGTTTACTACCTATGTTTTACTTTTAAGACTTTCATGGTTTCAGGTCTTACATTTAAAGTTTTAATCCATTTTGAGTTTATTTTCATATGTGGTATAAGACAGTGGTCTAGTTTCATTTTTTTGCATGTATCTGTCCAGTTTTTCCAACACCACTCTTGAAGAGACTGTTGTCACTCCATTGTTTAGTCTTACCTACCTCCCTTGTCATAGATCAATTGACCATATTAGTGAGTGTTTCTTTCTGGGCTCTTTGTTCTCTTCCATTGATCTATGTGTCTGGGGTTAGTTTTTTGTTTTGTTTTGTAGGTACCATACTGTTTTGATTATTATAACTTTGTAGTATAGTTTAAAATCAGAGAGCATGATATCTCCAACTTTGTTGTTCTTACTCAAGATTGCTTTGGTTTATCCTCAGTTTTCTTCATATGATATTTGTTGATAATCACATTGTTTGGCAATGTTGAAACCACTCTTGTATCCACTGGTATAAATAACACTTGATCATGATGTATAATCCTTGTGAGGTACTGTTGAATTCAGTGTGCTAATATTTTCTTGAGAATTTTAGCATCCGTATTCATCAGGCTTATTGGCCTGTAATTTTTTTTTTTTTTTTTTTAAGTGTCTGATTTGGGTATCAGGGAAATGCTGGCCTGGTAGAATGGGTTTGGAAGCGTTCTTTCCTCTTCAATTTTTTAAATAGTTTGAAAAGCATAGGTACTAATTCTTCTTTAAATGTTTGTTAAAATTCACCTGTGAAGTCGTTTGGTCCTTGGTTTCGTGCCCCCCGCCCCCCCGCAATTTCATTGCTAGTAATTGGTCTGTTCAGATTATGTTTCTGTTTTAGTCTTTAAAGGCTGTTTCTCAAATTTTATACATTTATTCTAGATTGTCCAATTTCTTGGCATATAATTGTTCATACTATTTTTAATGATCCTTTGTATTTCTGTGGTGTTGATTGTAATCTCGTCTTTCATTTCTGATTTTTAAAATTTTTCTCTCATTTTTGTTTAATGAGTCTTGTTAGAGGTTGTTAATTTTACTTATCCTTTCGAAGAACCAGCTCTTAGTTTCATTAATCTTTTCTATTAATTTCTTTTTTCTATTTTGTTTACTTCCACTCCAATCTTTATTATTTCCTTTTTCTGCTTACTTTGAGTTTTGTTTGCTCATCTTTTTCTAGTTTCTTTAGTTGTAAATTAAGATTGGAAATTTAGTTTATTTGGAAATTTTTCTGCCTCTTGAGGTAGGACCGTATAGCTATAAATTTTCCTTTTATAACTGCTTTTGCTACATCTCATAAATTTTGTAAAGTTATGTTTTCATTTTCATTTGTCCCAAAGTAGTTTCTGATTTCCTCTTTGACCCATTGGTTATTTACAAGCATATTGTTTACTCTCCACTTATTTGTGTGTTTTCCAGTTTTCTTCTTGTAATTGATTTCTAGTTTCATGCCATGTGGTCAGAAAATATACTTGATATAATTTCAGTCTTTTTGAATTTATTGAGGCCTGTTTTGTGGCCTCGTATGTGATCTATTCTGGAAAATATTCTATGTGCACTTGAGAAAAATGTGTAATCTGTAGTTTTTGGATGAAATGCTCTGTATCTATCAAATTAAATTGATCTAATGTGGAATTTAAGGCTAAATTTTCTGTCTGGATGATAGATCCATTGAAGTAAGTGGAGTATTAAAGTCCTCCAACTATTAGAGTATGATTGTTAATTTCTGCATGCATGTCCATTAACATTTGCTTAATATACTTGGATGCTCCTATGTTGTATGTGTTTACAATTTTTATATCCTCTTTATAGATCGACCCCTTTAAAATTTTATGATGTCCTTCTTTGTCTTTTCTTACAATCTTTGTTTTGAAGTCTGTTTTGCTAATCCAGATTTCTTTTCATTTCTCTTTGCATGGAATATCTTTTTCCATCCCTTCACTTTGTCTTATGAGTCTTTCGATCTAAAGCAATTCTCTGGTAAGCAGCTTATAAATGGGTCATGTTTTTTTTTCCCATTCTTCCACCCTGTATCTTGATTAGAGCATTTAATCCACTTACATTTAGTGTAATTGATAGGTATGTACTTTTTGCCATTTTTATTGTTGTTGTTTTTTGTGTTGTTCTTCACTATTCCTTTCTTCTCAATGTATTTTTTATTTGTTGGGTTTTTTGGTGTTTTGATTGGATTTCTGTCTCTTCATTTATCTCCAATTCATTAGTGTTTTTCTCTGGAGTTTTTTCTTGTTCATTCATTCGGGGCTTATTCTTCTGCCTTTTTTTTTTTTTTCCGACTTTGTTTCTATGAGTGGACTAGAGTATCTCTCTCAGTCTTGAAAGAGTAGTCTCTGTGTATACTGTGTGTTGAATAGTTTTGACAGGCTGGTTGTAGTCAGGGCAGCTGTGCGTGGACCCTGGTGTGTCATCTGCCCTTAAGGAGTTGGTGGCTTCAGGTGGGGCAGCCTGGTGCCTGTGTGCTTCCTTGCCCTTCTAACCTGGGTGGGACTGCCTGATACAGAAGGGGCTGCTTAGTTGGCTCATAGGATGCCTTGTTGCTTTAACTGTCTGTGATTAGAGCAGGGTCTGCGCAGGTCTACTTTCCATGCTTGCTACTAAAAATGCCACCAGCTCTGCTCCCTCTCAGGCTGTGCAGCTCTTAGTTTAATCAGCTGCCCTTCACGAGTGTCGTGTTGCTTTAAATGTCCCCAGTCCGGAACAGGGTCTGGGTGGGGCCACCTCGTGGGCCTTTATCTCAGTGACCTACTAACTCCACCCTTTCTCTGGGTAGGGTGGCTTTGTGTGCTAGTTTTCCACACTCTCTGAGCGGGGCAGCCCTGCAGATGCACAGCAGCACCCCACTTACTCCGCATAGGGCAGCCCTGCGTGTGGGTACTGCAGTTTTGCTAACTCCACACCTTCCCCAGGAATATCAGCCCTATGTCAGCACCTAGGAGAACCCCACTACCTCCATACTTTTCTCTGGACATGGTAACCCTGCAGGCAGGTACTATATAGCTTTTTGCTATTTCTGCACCCTTTCCAGGCAGGGAGCCCCACATGCCCTCAGCCTAGTGGGTGTGCAAAGCAACACCCTGTTGTACCCATTGGATCCATCTCTGGTAGAGGGACCCCTTGTATGCACACTATGGTGCCTTCGTGTTTCTGCTGGATCTAGCTGGATCTGGGGATGCACTACAGTACCCTGCCAGTGGGCCATGGAACCTGCTTGGAGCTCCTGCCTGCTATCCACGTATCAGGCAAATATAAACAGTGGTGCTCACCAGTTCCTCTAGTCCTGAATTATTCCATCAGCTCCGGAGAGCTCTCGTGGTTCTCCGACCATTTCTATGTGGTGCTTTTTGTACAGAAGCTGTTCCGTTGGCTCAAAGTTGTCTCTTAGGAGGAGCTGCTCTAAATATAAGTATACATTTGGTGTGTTTTGGGGAGAGGGAGAGCTCAGCATCCACCTATGCCACCATCTTAAACCCACTCCTGTACTAGCCTCTGGTTCCTTAACAAGTTTTTGAGATTAATTAAAACTCGTCAAAAATAAACTTACTAGATTACTCAAGAATGTTCTCCAAACTTATCACTTTTCTAGGTCTTGTCTGAAGTTTGACATTGCACATTCTTGAATAAAAATTTAAAAAATGCCTAGATCCATTAAACTTAAGCTGATTGCACAATAGAAAGGAGGATTTGAGCGCTTGAATTCCAAGTCCCATATGTACCCTGTTATGCTGTAAGTTTGACAAAGAGCAGTTTGAGATTTCATTTTCTAAGAGGACACCTCGGGAAGACTGTCTCCCAATAATTTTCTCTCTCTGGGCAACAAAGCTTTTTGCTTTACCCACCCATCATGTCTTCTGTGCACATTAGAGAACCAGACTGTACTCTCTCTCCTCCTTTGGAAACTAACTTTGTCACCATCAGATAACGTTCCATTCATCAGCCCTTATTCAAGTGACTCTCAAGTTACTTCTTGATTCAAGAAGTTTCTCCCATTCTGCACAGGAAGACAATATATATAAACTGTGGAAAGTGCCATAGAAATTCAGCACTTTTTCTATTATAAAGATAGTACCTCTTGACAAACACACATGTTTAGTCATCACCAGAACTTAATTATCCCTATCCCTGAAGATGTCACTGTAAGTGTGGGTGATGGAAAATACACAATGTACAATACTTCTGTATATCTATCATCATTTTGCAAACACAGTTGAATGAATGTTTCTTCTCCAATGAGAAAATGGCACGATGAGTAAAAATGTGATATATTTGTTTTATTTTCCTATCTGCTTCAGTAAAAGATTCTGAGAACTGATTGACATATATCATTAGCTATCTCCTGCCTGTATACAGTAGTATATATATATTGTTTCTACTTTTTTACTGAACATGGTGATACTTTGTTCAAACCAAAGTACAAAGAGATACTATAAATGAAAAAAAAAAGTGGGTGTGGTCCTTTAATTCTCAGACAGTAACTGTATATGTACCACCACAGGGGGAAAGCACTGAGGAAGCATTTACATCCCACGGATTAAAAAGACAAGCAATTAGAGTACCATTAGAGTACCTCCAAAAATAGCAAATTTGGAACAATTAGCCATTACTGTGAAGAAAGTTCCTACTCTTTCGTATTTCTGCTACCACATTGCTATACTGAAATTTAAGCCCTATTCACAGTGCAAATACGAAAAATGATCGAAGTCAGGGTTTTATGACTATCTTTTGTAAGATATATTCTATTTTAATATACATGCTATAAAAGTACACTAAAAAGGTACTTTAGAGCTGTTAAAAATTTATTTTTATATATAGAATAATGTACATCCAGCTCAAAGTATATTTGAGGAAAGCTATTATTGTGGCCCTAAATATTTCTAGCTTAATATTTTGTTTATAATATTGATTTTATAACACATGTATTCAGTAATGCTCTCTTATAATTTTGTATTGCAGTGCCTCACCAATCACTTTAAAGAAAAATGCAGGCAGAACTGTGGATCTCCAAGGAGTTCTTGTTGTGCAAACCACCAAGTTTTCAATGTAAATTCCTATTATGCAATTTTCATTTTTAAAAAAATTCTGGTATGTTAAATTCCTTTGTGATCAACATTTGGAACTTTCATGAGGCAAATAAAGAGAGATGCTGAAAATTAACTTGTAGGTAGCCTGATTTTAAAAGTGATCATTACCTTTTGTAGTAACATTTCCAATGCCAATTCTAGGTTTTTATGAAATAGTTTGAAACAACGCTGACTGAACACATCCAGTGGTAATGAATTGACTGAATACATATCAAACCAAGATAACAGACTCTTGGTACTGAGTTTCACTGTATCTACCATAATCGTGTACTGCACATGATGAAGCCGCTAGTTTCAGATTACATCCCAGGAATATCTATCGTGGAACCCAGGCATATCTACAATCTTTTATTGTAGGTATATTAGTAGAACAGAAATATAAAATAATCGAAATCTGTTTCTGATTAAAACAAAAATATTTACTCTTTTCATTAGCAAAACATTCTTTAAAATATATGTATTTCTCCTCTCTGAACATTTAGCCAAGGAGCAACAGGCAATTTTCAAAGGTTTATTGCTGACTCTTCAATACAATAAACACGGTTTCAGAGAGCACACAGCTACAGTAGCTTATTTACGTTTACTGATAAGAAATTTATCCTCATCTAGTTACAGTGTCCAGTCCACTAGAGGAAAGGTTTGGCGTTTGTGTGCTTTTTGTTCTTGGTGAGAATCACTTCTGCTTGATTTTCATTCTTGGAAGAAAAATTTCATTAGCCGATGTCCTCAGGTATTATGACATGATGTAAAGACGAATGGAACAGAGATTAACCACTACCATGGAGTTAGTCTGGGATTGGGTCTCCAGGCAGATCTTCCTTCTTGCCAGGTGAGTGTCCACTGTTTTGCACAGGGAACCGGAAGGCACCCAGGACACAGGCATGCACAGCCTTATCGAGAGACGGGTCACTCTCGTTGGCAGACCCCCCTGTCTGCTTCAGCCACCACTCCTACTCACTACCCTATATTTTGACCTTTGTGCTTATGGCTACAGAACTTATAGAAACCAGTTCACTGGAAAACAATGACAAGCAGAGAACTTGACCAAGAGGTGGCTGTGCCACATGTCTTTATGCTGTTTCCTGAGCTATTGTTATCTGTGGAAATAATCTGTAGACAATGTATACATTATGTTCTTCGTAGCAGAATTTCCTTTGTTTCTCTTGAAAAGGTTTGTGAGGTTTGTTTTTACAAACAACTTTATCAGAAGTACAGTCTGATTGTCTGCCCTTTCTAGCAAGCCAGTGATGGTGGAAATTTCAGCCTCCTTCTCTTGAATTTCAGACCTACCTAAAAGTGGAATGTTTTTCCCTGACAAATGATTACTTACCTTTTTTTTTTTTTGGATCCAATTCAGCCTTTCAGAAAATACTTCAGACCAAGAGTAGGAAGTGCAGGAGAACTAACTTCCTATTGTGCCTTACATAAAACATTTTGCTAAAATTGAGAGCAGCTCCAAGTGCAAAAGTAAATATTTGTGCAAAGGGCACACTGGCAGATGTAATCTTAAGACATCCTCAATTTATCCATTTTATAGTGTTTGACTCTTTAAAATGCAAGTCTTTTAAATTATGAAAATGGCAGGTAAAGGGAAGGAAGTTAACGTCAGAAAATACACTTTAGAAAAAGTACAGGATATTTTGATGACAATTTGCTACTTATTTCATAACTTAGATCAAGTAAGTGTTAAATATTCACAGTAATTTCAGAGAAGAAACATTCATGTCTATAAGTCTTCAATCTATTGCATTTTCAATCATTTTTCCGTACATTTACAAAATTTGATCTGTCAGTGCTTTCCTGTAGAATTCCTTATTGTCAGTTCAGTCCTTCCCTCTCTGGATCCAGTTATACCTTCAAGGTGGGCTGTAGGATTCCTTTCTCAATGAGATGAGTCTTCAGGGTTTTATAAATATTTAACTGCTGTTCTGGTTGAAGCACCAACAACTGCTGTAACACTTTGCTGGGATTTGGACCCCTGATTTAAAAAAAGACAGTGTCAACGATCAAGCCAATACCTGGTGGCCAACGAATAGGTAAACTAGTACTCTAAACTCAACCAGAATGAGTTCTGCCTCGATTTAAAAAAAAAAAAAAAAAGGCAGAAAAGTCAAAGTCCATGCTGTTCAGAGAGCTAAGGGAAGCATATACCCACAATTTAAAGTAAGCCCTACATTTATAGAGAAGCAGTCTTTACAGAAGTGAACAGCTCTTGATCAGAGCTCACTTTAATGCCCAATTTTAGTGTCAATGGTAGGGAAAAATTCTCAGTTAAGAGGTGTGCAGCGTAGATGTGGTAAAAATGCACAAACACAAAACCCAAGAACAATGCTAGGCCAGATAGCGGGTGCAGATCTAAGTTCTACAAAAATTCTTAAAAGGGCCACCTGCGTTAGAGGTGGGGATAGATAACAAATCCTGAGTTTGGACAAGACACAAAAACTATCTTGTCTGGAAAAGAGCAAAATTCCTGGTGGGTGAGGATAAATCAAAAGAAGACATGAAAATATGCTTAAAATTTTTAGGTTCAAAGTAATTTCCAACAATGGAAATGTATTTTGTGGAAGAAATACCCCCTGAGGAACTAGGAATGTTCAAGAGACAGGACACAAAGATTCAGAGCCTTGCTCCTACCTGCGATCTACTGTAGGTGCCACAGACTTTGGACAAAGAAAAGTCTTAGGTAAACCCCAATATAAGAAACAAAAGTGGATCTGCTCTAGTTGAAAGGAGACCGAGGAGGAGGAGAGCCCTGCCCTGCTCACCCACCTTCCCAGTAGTCCTGGGAGGGAGGAAATGAACCCAGGTAGAACTGAAGTAACTAAAGGCAGTGACACGGTGCACTCGACAGCCAGTGCAGGGAACTCTCCTCAAGCAGCTCCCTTTCTGTCAGATCCTCCACCAGCTCTGCTCCAGCCCTCCTCTTGCCACCCTTCAGTGGTGCACTCTGAGTGAGAGAAAGTCTGGCCAAGGGCTCCTACCCTCACACCTTTCCCTGCAGTGACGCTATTATAATTGAGGGATTGCAGTTTCCTATCCCCTGGGCTCTAGAACTCAACTCATTTACACACTGGAGATCACCTTTGTGATCTTCTAAAGTGCTATTTTGTCATTTTCAGAATGAACCTAATCAGAAGTGAATCTATATGTATTGTTCGTTGTTAATTTCTGCAGTTGACTTGAATGGGATAAAGCAAGATGTAATACATAGAGAATGGTACAAAAACATTTACATGGGTAGTTAAATTTATGGCTCACAATAAGACTATTCGGTTCAAATGCAATTTCAGGAAGTAGAAAACCCAGCAACAAAGAAATGCCTGCTATATAGTGATCTCGCAACAAAAATCTTGGATTTAAAAAATTGTACAATATGTGGATTTAACCATCCCATGAATCACCTTCATGCACATGGCTCAATTCATTTGCCAAAAACCTGCAGCCAATTGGATGTCTCTCACAGCCACCATCTACTCAAGTCAGGACACGGCTGGCCTTACATTTCTTCAAAAGATTCAGTAAGTTTGTAACATAAACCCAGAATCGGGGCCCACAGAGAAAAAGAAGGCTATTCTAGCAAATTCAGCTAAATGCAAAATGATGTCAGCAGGTGCTCCCAGCTAGGTGCATCCTGGCACCGTATTTCTAAGAGACTAAATATTTGCTTTCAAATGGCAGACGACATGGCTCAGCAGGACTTCTCTCTACTGGGAGAACAGCATATCAAAAACAAAAAGTAGGAATTAGGGCCCTAAAAGTTGCCATCTTCTTAAAGAGTTCTAAGGATTTAACCACTAATTACTAATATTCAACTATATCAGTATAATATATCATATAAATCTATTAAATCCTCCAAATAAAAAGACAAAGATTGTCAACTGGTTTATAAAAACAAACAAAATCCATCTTTATGCTTGTCATATGCTTTCACTATAAGGATAAAAGAATGCTAAAAAAAAAATACAAGGATAGAGAAAGAAATGCTATGCAAACACTAACCAAAAGAAGACTGATGTAGTTATTCTAATATCCAAAACAGGTTTTAAGCAAATAGTATATAAAGATGGACATTATATAATGACATTAGGAGCGATTCAAGAGGGAGATATGACAGTCCTAAATATGTGTACACTTAATAAAACTGCAAAATACATAAAGCAAAAAGAATTAAAAATAGGAGTAGGCAAATTTACAATCATAGTGAGAGATTCTGGCAAAGCTCTCTCTTTGAACTGTAGTAGAACAAGTAGACAGGAAAAAAAAAACACAAAACAATCAGTACAGAAGATTTAGCTAAACTTCACTCAGCTGACATATACAACATGCCATCCAGAAACTGTAGAATGTACATTCGGTTCATATGCACATGGAACATGTAACTGAAAAGACAATATACTGGTACATAAAGCAAGTCTCAACAAATGTTAAATACTGAAATAATAAAGAGTATGTTTTCTGACCATAGTAGTATCAAGGTAAAAATCAATAGAAGGAGAATGAGAAAAATCTCCAGTTGTTTGGAAACTAATCAATACACTTCTAAATAATGCATGTGTCAAAGAGAATATACTAGAAATCAGAAAATATTTGTAACGAATAATGAAAATACAAATACAACATGTAGGATGAGAATAAAGAGTACTTAAGAGGAAATTTGTAGTCTTAGATGAATATATTAGACAAGAAGCCTGAAAATCAATAAGCTAAGCTTTATCTCAAGAAGCTCAAGAAAGAATAGCAAATTGACCCTAAAGATGGAGGAATGAAAGGTGAGAGAAGACATCAGTGAAATAGAAAACAAATATACAGCAGAGAAAGTTGACAAGGTCAGAATTTGATTCTTTGAAAAGATTAATGAAATTATAAATTCCTAAAAGACTGCTCAAGAAAAATAAGTGTTAATATAAAAATTCTCAGGCTGCTATGGACATATTTAAAATGTATATTTAGGGATCTATCTATCTATCTATCTATCTATCTATCTATCTATCTATCTATCTATCTATCTATCTATGAGTTTCAATCCACATAACACTATGAAGGAAATACATATTCTCTATGGCACTAGCATGGAAAATAAAGTTAACATGTGGTTGATGTGGTTAGCTTTCATATCCCAAACTGGCATTTTCGGGCAGATTCAAATCATTAAGGTTATAAAACAACCTTATAAACTTC
>NW_006432943.1:2120819-2140196 GCF_000325575.1 Pteropus alecto
AACCACCTAACAAGCTATACTGATTTGTTTTATTTTCTACTTCTGCACCTTTTCCCTCCCACTTTCTAATAAGAACATCAGCCCTGAGGGCAGGAATTTGGTTTGTTTTGTTCTTAGCTATATCTGTGCCTAGAACATTTCCCAACACATAATGGGCCCTCAAGCACTAATTGATGGACTAAATGAATTATGTCCTCCTTTTAAATTTTTTGTATTGATTATCATTGTCATACTCAGAGTTGAGAAATTAAATCTTCTGGTTTTCCAATCCATGTTAAATGGATTTTAACTTGGCCCTATAAAAACCATCACACAAACTACTGTTGTTTTAAGTTGTCCAAATGTATGTGAAATAAGTATAATTTAACCATACTGCTCGGGGCCACGGTGTGATACAACAGGGGCCACCATTCTCTTCTGATAGTATAGATTACCACTGACACAAAAAGTAACTCATTCAAACTAATGGCTGTGGAAATGAAAAACTTCAAGAAATCATCTAATAAAACAGTTTTTAAAAATCTAAAAGTACCTTATAAAACTTGTGATGTAGACATGCACAAACGTTGCCATCAAATACTGACAATCAAATCTGTCCATTATCCCACCATGTCCAGGAATAGTGTTTGCAAAATCCTTCAGAAGCAAACAAACATATTAATAATTTTTTTAAAAAATCACTCGCTATAAAATTCCTATCTGTAAATGTTTCTTTGGCATCATAGACACTACAGAAAATATTTTACTGTTGGATTTCTCCACCAAATACAAACTTACTGAAACAATAGCATACTTTTCTATTTAAGTAGAAACTATTTGGGAAGCTATTTTAGGGTTGTTGACAGAGGTACAACTGGTTCTAACTCATATTTAACTCATAGTTCTTACTCTGAAATAAACATCTTACTATTATGATAAATATTCTTTATTTAAGTGTTTAAGGGTAAAAAGAAAATCAAAATAGATAGTTCAAAATAGACAGTTCACTTGAGACACAGTCCATTAAATAGCCAAATTGAGGAATGGTTAGCAAGCCTCTGCAAATAGACTGTACATCTGTGTGAGTGCCCAAGAAATGGCAATGACTAATTCCTCTTCTAGTTTACTCAGGCAACCTGAAAACATCTAAAATGCAACAGCAATTACACCTTCATTTTAGACTTTTTAGCAAAAAGTCTTACTATTGAACAAGAAACCTTGGATTGGAGACCGTTAAAGAAAATACCATTCTAAATATAACACCTCTCTGTTCAAAACAGTTACTGAGAAATTCTTTGGTTAATTTTTGCCAACAGATTTCCTTCCCTCTCTTCCATACTAAATGAAGCATAAAGAGCCATGGTAACTCAATTCCATTCTGCCATGGACAGCCTTTACAGGACACTCATCATGCACGGCTATTGCTGCGGTTCTTTGTGGACGTGTACAATCGCCCCTAGTATGTGGTCAGCATCTTGAGAACAAGGACATCTTACACACTTTTGAATACTGCATCCCACCTAACATAGTAGCTGCCCCATTGCAAGTCATAACTGAGTTCATTTATTTACCTGGCTTCTGGGTCCCTACTTGACCCAACCCTACCAACCTCTGCAGCCGGATCTACTCTTTACCGCAGCCACACTGTGCTTGCTCCCCTTCAAACAGGCTAAGTCCCTCTGCTGCTCTGTACTCACTGGCACTCTCTTCCTTAGATTTCTCTGCAGGACTCATTCGCCTTTTCTCAGATTTCTGCTCAAATGCCACCTCCTTCAAGAGACTGCTCCTGACCTTTCCCCACCCCAACCTTCAGCAGCCACTAACTTCTAATGGCACAACGTTCAATCTTAACTTAGTGAAGCCATGTGAAGAGAGCTGAGATAATATGGCAAATACATGTTGCTTTATGAGAATCTGATTTTAAAAGGTAATTTTAAGTATCTGGCACTAAATATGAGATTAACAAACTATGCCCCACAGCCCAAATCCAGCCCACTGCTTGTGTTTATAAATAAAGTTTTATTAAAACCCACCATTCACTGATATACTGTCCATGGGGCTTTCACACTATAATGGCAGCATTGAGTAGTTGCAATATGATTAATAAGCATATGATTTGGCCCTTTAGAGAATAAGTTTGCTGACCCTGATCTGGTAGAATGAACAGTTACATATCCGAAGGCTCTCCTGCATGTCCCTTCAAGTGAGACTACGGTAAGACACTAAACCTCAGACAATTCATGACTGGATTCTTGGATGAGCACTTGTAGGACCCAGATTCTACGCTTGTCCCAACATTAAGTGACACGTGCCATTTCTATAAAAGCAGCTAACATGACACCATGAAATGTGTTAACATGGCATGACCAAAACCTAATAAAAAAGAATACATTTAAATCAGCCAGGAAACATTTATATGAGCCTGAACAAATAAAATATAAAAGTTTTTGCTCAGGGGCTTAATGTGTGAAGCAAATAGAGAACCACATTCCAACCATATTTCATTCTCTAATCATATTCTCTAATAATGTAACCATCTGAACACACACCTTGATTTTGAAAGCTCTTTTGAATCCACTGGCAAAGAAGCCTCCGAATGGACCAATCAAAGATGCAAACGTTGAAAGAGCAATGCTGTGTATCTGGAAAGGATACAAGCTCACTGTTTCCTAAAGAGGGAAAAACAGGGGAAAGGTTGGAGCTAACTGAATTAAAGTTGTATTTGAGCATGCTACCTAAACTAAGAACCATGACATAAACAGTAAGTCAAATCATATATCACATTTTTGTTAATTTCACAAACTTTCAGAATCATGGGAGAAAAATACATTGTAAGCTGTCATTATCATCCTCTACTTAGCCAACATTCTCCATTCCCTCTTTATGCATATTGACCACACCTGGCACACTAAAATCTTGCAGCTAATAGGCTACTTTTCAGTTCATCTAGAAACTTTTTCAACACTTGAGTTGCAAGCTTACCAAGAATCAGTTGAGTTAATTTCTGTATTTGTTTTTTAACAGTAGTACTTTTTTTGGTAATTACATAATGTTTTAATTTTGTATTTTATTTCACTTTAATTTTATGTGGCAAAGTGAGGGGAAAATTGGGCTTTCTCTTAAAACTAAGTGAAATGCCGTGGAAACACATGAAAATAAGTTGCTTAAAAAAAGATTATCAAAATGAGCATCAGCAAGATGATTATAAAAGATTTGCAGAAGAGATCATAGAAACTGAGACATCCGCCAATTATTTGGTAAATTCTTAGTTCTCGCTCCACTTTAAATAAACTGAAACTACAAACTGTACAGAATGCATAACAGGTGTGGTTTTACAGCCTTTGTTAAGAACACCAATCTTTGGACCTGTTTTCAAAGCAATGGCTTTGCCCCTAATCCAAGATTGGCAGCATCGAAAAGTTTTATAGCAGATAACAGATAGCTTGGACATTGAAAAATTCTTGGAAACCATGTATTGAACACTCAAGAAGAGAAAGAATTTGTTGGTTAACCTGATTCTCACAACTTATAGGCTTTACTGAATCAAATGTTTCAGATAGACACATGCACATATGTGTATGTACACACAATTATTTGATTCTCCATTTTCAGTTAACCACCCACCAGTCCTGATGGCATGGATCAGCAGGGTTCTACTGGGCAGAATGTCAGCATCCTTTATTGTGAGACTTCAACGTTGCCTTTAAATGGTAGCACTGTACTTTTGGAAGAGAAATTGATTTTTAGGAGCAACAGCTTTCTGTACTAGTAAAGGTCCCCTAAAAATTAAGAAATCTTTGAGCTGGTGAATTTTAATTAATTTTTAAACTGAGTCAATTCATGCCCTATTTTTAACATGTGAAACTCAATGTAACATTCAATTTGTAGAAATCTAAGGAATGTTGAAAATGTTTTCAAAACAAATACAAGATAAATTACCATCAGCATTCAAACCATTAGGCAAGTATATTCCTAATAAACAACTGGTTTATGACAGTAATATTAATTTTATGTTCAAGACAGGAAAATTACAAAGGAATAGAACATATTATTGATGCTAAGAAGACAGTGAAGCCACTTCTATATCGCAGAATTAACAATTCTACAGAAATCAATTTCTGGAAAAAAATCCTAATCCTACTTTTAAATGAAGCTTAATCTTTGGGATAGAGGGTCCCTAACCACATTTATCTTACCTGTCTCAACACTGCCTTTAGAAAGGGAGGAAGTGAATAACTCTGAAGCTGGAAAAGTTCTGAGGGTTCACATTCTGTAACGAAGGAGTTCACATCGCTTCGGTATTCCACTGGGCAGACAAAGTACTGGTATTTGGATAACACGTAGGCGGCCTGAATAACAAAGCAAGAGTTCATGAAAAATTGAATGAAAAACTGTGTGTGTGTGTGTGTGTGTGTGTGTGTGTGTGTGTGTGTGTGTGTGTGTCAGCAGAAAGGTCAGAGATAGAATACCAAAATTTCTTTGCATTCATATTCTGCTATGTATTCTCAAAGTTAGATGGTAATCACTGACCCAATAAAAGACCATGAAAAGCCACTGGAAAACAAAAGGCTTTGGAAATCAATGAGACTATCTGTATATGACTACGATTAAAATAGGTTGAGGTTAGAGAGAAAAATAGGCTGATGTGAACATTAAAATAAGAATTATAGAGGGGTTTTACTTTTCCAAAGTACACATAATGTTAGCAGAAGCTAACAATTATTAAGGTATGGGAGAGTACGACTGAAGTTCATTGCATAGGTTATATTTTATCAATTAATACATAACCAGTGATTTAAAATTATTATTATTATTTTTTTTAAAGTACAGGTGAAAAACACTATTGTTCTTGACCAACCCAGAAAACTTTATTCTTTCCCTGGCCACATCACTGCAATTTTTAAGACAGCTGTCCTCAGCCATGGAAAAACATAGTTAAAAAAAAATCTTATTATAAACATATATTGCTAGATAACAGGTTTTTCTCTTTTATTTTGCAGCCATTCACCCCATTATATTGCTCAAAAATGGTTAACAGAAGTGCAAATATGACACTAGGAATAGATATAAACTAATTTTGCTTCCAAACAACCAGTTTACTCGAAATCATTTAGTAAAAAGATGTATAATTTCCCTCATTATTTCGTCATGCATTACATTCTTATAGGGTAGCTCTTTATTTTCTTCCAATGATATGACTATTCTCATAGTATTTCTAAATTAGTCTTTAATACCAAATTTTTATAGTATTATTTAACTTAACAATGTTATAATTATCCCTGCTTCGTAAGGCATGAATATTGAACAAGACCAGATCCCTTTTCATTATCTATACATCAATTATTATCTCATCAATATTCGACATAAACATTGGATTGATTTCACCAAATTCTATTAGAATTTTCACTGAGAATAAACTAAACTTTTAAATTAAACAGGAATTATGATGGTTTTCCCATCCAGGAACCTGATACGTTTTCGCTTATTTGTATATTTGTTCCCTCTCAAAGCTCCATGTTGTTACTAGTTACTCTATATTTGGCTATGGAATATATTCTAGAACTGTCAGGATCTAGGCTCTTAAAAATTAAACTTCTTGACCGTAACTTTTTTTTGGATATTTATCTTATATCCAGCCATTTTAATGTACCTTTATTGATTCTCATGAAATACCTTTTAATAAAAACCTGAATTCCATAACTGTAAACTAATTTTCAGAACATTAATGAGATCCGTTGTTCATGGCTAAAAGTGAACATCAATTATTTTTAACAAACATTTCCTGCAAATTGGCCTCACAGCAGTAAGCACTCGCTAATAAGCCAAGTAGCAGCGTGTGTTAAGGAGGCAGAGCTCTTCAACATCATTTGCATTCTCTGCTTTTACTCCAAGCCACCACCAGTCCAGCAACCATGTCCCCCACAAGGCAGAACAGCTGTCAGAAACCACCAAAACACAACAGCCCAGCAGCAGGTCTCAAGGCCTAGTTGTATATTAGAACCCACTGGGAGAGTTAATTGACCTGGGATAAGGCTGGAACAGATTTTTGTACAAGCTCCCCAGGTGATTCTGATAAGAAGCCAGGATGAGAGCTACTGGAGTACAGAATAGATTCTGTTTAGTGGGTTTCAATAAATACCTTATTAGCATTTTGTGGTTTAATTCTTTTATCTTTTAGGTTTAAGATAGACTGATTAAAAACTTGCTACCACTCTTCAAAATATAAATAAAATAAAAATCCCAGTAAAACTCACAATGAATCCGAACATGACTGTGGAAAAGAAACCACCAATGAATCCTTCCCAAGTCTTTTTAGGAGACAACTAGAAAAGGCCAAATAAAATTAAAAAGAATTATTTACTGCACTCATAAAACACATAATACATATGCAAACTATGTCAATGAATTCCCACAATACCTTGTACATCTATCTACCCTGACTTTTTTCTTACTGGAATGGCTCTGCAGCCCTTTTTCCTTCATTTCAAGATCCTGATTTATCTGTGCAAATCATTCTAACAGCATCTAACAAATGTTTAGGCCCTAAACATTTGACATACACCAAAAACAGAATGAGTATAACAAAGCATGGACATTGCAGCATGCCATATTTCCACATGTTCCCAAAAGGCCATGCATACATCAGACCTCTTCCTGAAATGGCAAAATGGTCCACAATCTCAGATACAGTATGTGCTCCATAAGTGTTCACATATCCTTCCCCCTTTGGTCACAATCTATGTCTATCTCCATGAAGAAAGGAAAAGGGTGTGCTTCTGAGAATAGATATTGTGTTTCAGATTAGAGCTATTGCTTCTCAATTGATGGAGCATTCAGGGAGTGAAAGCTGGAGGAAAGTCTAGAATTGGGTGATGCAGAGGCGGGAGTAAGAGTTAGGAGTGGACTGTACTGTCTGCCTGAGGTGCCCAATGAAATAAGGACTGATGTAGGAGGATTGGTCATCTGGAGATCACTGATGGCTTCTGTGAGGATTCTTTCAGTGGAACAACAGGGCAGAAGTCAAATAAATATTCGAGAGAAGTTTCTGCAGATAGAAACAAGTGATAGCTAAGCCATATGACCGACCTCTTCATAGACCTCTTGTCATGATGTTCATAAAGCTCAAAGCCAAGGGGTTTGGTAGAAATGGTTTCTTAACAAATCTGACAATTCTACCATATAGCAAAGGGACTGATATATACCTTCTCCTAGGATAATTCGGTATTATTGTCACTAAGTGGGAGTTGACTACAATATAAATGTGTCTGCTGATTATTTTAAAGATAGCTTATCAAATTAAATTGGTCTGTAGCATATGGATTGAGGGGTGAACTTACTTAATTACATCCGAGTATATTATACAAGTACTCCAGCCTGGTAAATCTACTAGAAGTCTATGTTCAAAATCAGACAGTGAGAGTTTTCTACAGCCATTAACAGCCTCTCTGAAGGCTTCCTAAGCCGGTATAGAAGCCTCGAATACTTAATTACTTGCTCTTGTGCTCAAGCAGTTTTAGAACCTTTAAAAATATATATAGCTTGCTTGTATCTGTACAGCTCAGCCTGATGCTGTGTGCTGGACTCCTTTGTAGGTAAAAATTTATAGAAAGTTTTTTGAAAGACAAGGTTTAATTTTCCATGAAGAATTGGTTTGTTTCTTTCTTCCCCCCAAATGAGAACTTACAATGTAATTAATTTCCTTCTTCACCTCTACTAACTATAAAAAGAACCAAATCTAAGGCAAAACAACATGGTCTGCTCACATGTATTTTATTTTCCCATAACCCTTCCTCATTAATTGCATTATCAGTATTTTATTGTAGGGCCTCAATTCCTTTTTGAAATGAATTATGTGTAAAAGTCTTACAAATAGACATGAGTATGTAAAAATAATGTAATGTACACTTTCAGAAAGTTAAAAAGATGGAGTAGATGAGACAGCTGAGGGAGAGCAAGGTTAAAGAAAGGCTTTTTTATAGAGCTGCTGGGGAGTAGAATAAAGAAGAACTACACAATAGCTGAGGGAAAGAAACCAGCAGCAAGATAATGAGCCTTCATGAGAGAAAGAATAACTGACAGAGTCAAGTCCTTATTGAGGAACCAACGGAATAGTTGATGAAGAACCCAAATGGCATCATCGGGAAATATGGCTCACTGCCCCTACATTCTGGCTGCTAAGTGCAGCTAAAGAAAATCAAAGCACCTTGGAAATAAAAAATGTGCAACAGCACTAAGTTGTTGGAAATTTCCTCCAATGGCTAATCTTTAAGGTTATGGTAGTAGCTTGCTTGTGATATTTTTCCATTACCTTAATTAATGGAGTTCTCCCAAAAAAAAATCCAAAAAGGTAAGCAGTTATATCATTGCAGATAACACTTGATATTGGGACAAGGAACCTTAAAAAAAAAAAATAAAGCAGAAAATAGTTCATATGAAGCAGTGATAAATATTTATGTGGATTATGACTCATAATGAACCAATATAATAACCCTTGAATTATGTAACACTTCCCCAATATTATTAGGAATATTACATATCAACCAAATTTGTGCATTTAGCAATTAAGCAGAGCAAAATTTATAAATAAACATACCAGGAGAATATTGCTAAGAAAGATATTAAATAACTTAATTTTAATATTAAATAATTTCTATAGCTTTTGAATTTGAAATTTTAGTTTCATGAGGAATAAGTCATAATAGTATAAAGAATTTTTAAAAAGCAGCCTTTCAAAATGGAAATGAGTCATTTGTTTAGATATTGTAATCTGACAAATTTATACCAAGCTCTTAATACAAAATCTATCATTAAAAATTATCAATTTGAATTCTATCTTAACCTACAGTTGCATTAAACCTTATTAATTGTACAGAACCTAATTTTAGCAACTACCCCCACATCGATTAAAAGTTTGTAAATGGAAGACAATCTTAAAATGATTCTGTTTACATGTGTGTACACACACACACACACACACACACACACACACACACACACACACACATACTTGGTAAAAAACACAAAGCTGTCAAGGGAATAATTTATTTTTACAAAACCAATCAACTGTAAAGGACTTTAATAGGTTTTAGAAGAATTTGGAAAAATATGGTCAGATTTCTTCATATCATTTTTCTCCACTCTAATTTTTAAGTAATAATAATTTTTATAATTTTAAACTAATTTTTAACTCATAAAAATGCTTTCTGGATCTGCAAGCCATTGCAATATAGCAAATTATTCCATATACCCGAAATCTGGACACCCACTCCTAGATACATACACAGTGGGTAGAGTAGACAGAACCTACCTAACTCTTACCTAGAGAAAAAGCACTGCCAGCACACTGTTTGCAAACAAACTTGCATGTCCTTTTTGCATTCCACGTAAATAATATGCTCTTTTTAAAAGCTATGCTTTATAAAAAACTCATATTAAAATGTAGTAAAACCGAAAATGCAATTGTCTGTCACCTTTATAAGACTTTCTACATTTTAATTGGAACCTGAATAAGGAAGATTTCCACTTGTTAAAGTGTTTGTCTTCGGGTGTCAAATAGTAAACAAAACTCAGGAAGGTATTTAAAATGGAACAGAGCAACAACAAATAGTAACTTTCAGTAGAAATCTATAAGACGCTGTCCAATGTGAAAGAGCTTTAAAAGTGCTATAAATATAAAGCAGCATAATACTGCTCCCTTACCATATCATGCCTTCAAACAGATTTTGGATGACAAGATGTGACTGAGTAACTGTTATCAGTAAAGTGACATGAGTCCATGCGAACTGTTAATAGCCCGACAACACAACAATTAGTTAACACAACTGATCAGTGCGGTCCAGGAAGCAATAGCAATTTTTAAACACAAATTTTAGCATGACTTTTGGTTAAATTTTGTAAGATGAGGTCATATAAAATAAATGGCATTAGCAAATTACATTCATTTTCGTGCCTACTGGAACCTTAGATCTATGAAAACATTTTTGAAAACTAATCTTAATTTATACACAAATGTAATGCTAATAATACTGAGATAAATTTAAAAAATCACAAACTCATAATCTTTGAATCATCAGAATAACGAGAAATTAATGGTGTAATGGCATTTAGAGAGGAACATTTTGCTCTGGCTGCATTCTACAGTTATTAAAAATGCCAAACTCTATTTTCCTTTGAGCGTTTATTTTAGTAACTTTTACCCATCAAGTTATTTCTAACTTCAAAAGATTCAAACCAGCAGGGATCACTCGCCCTTAAACTACATCTTTTCATACTTGAAAGCTGATCTTCACTTCTCTGTTCAATGACAGAATTCAATTTCAATTTTTCAAAGGCCTCTTTTGTTCCAATTTGATCTAGCCTGAGAGATGGCCGCTTTAGTGACTTCTAGTATCACTAGTATGAGTAAAATACGAACAAAAAAAAAGCTAATGTTTCTACGTACCGGTGTTATAATTTTGATTGGAATTTATAAAATGACTCTTTGACATTCTTAGGATTTTGATTTATTCATAATAAACCTAGTTTCTATTTCGGCAAATAACATATTGGTGTTTTATTTTATCTGCTTAAAGGATCCAATTCTCTTTTACCCTAATTGTTTAAAAAAGCATAAATGATTTTTTCCCCCAATAGGCACCATTTATATTTTCATTGCAGATTCTATTATTTCTAATTTGTCTTGATGGTTTCTAGATTTTTGACCAAGAATTTTATTCTTTTCCCCTCAATGGCTCCAGAAATTAGAAATGTAATAATATTATAATTTCTCAGCACTAATACTCAGCAGAAAGTCATGATGGAGAAAAGTAGAGCATAAAAGAATAGGAAAATACATTTCACATCCAAAACAAGGCCTTACTGATTCATGAATTCACAAATCTAAATACTATATTTTTCATTTTACAGTCTTATAATTAGCCACCTTTTAAAGAAATAAGAGAAGTTCATCATATAAAGGGATAAATTTCATAAAACAAACACTGTTCAATGATAAACTGAATAAAATACCTTAGACCAAAAAGAATTATGCAACTGTACGACTAACCACATTTACCAAGAAAATATATACTCTGATCCCTTTATGCTGAACTGAGAGCAAGTAAAACATAGCAACTTCCTGTACAGAAAAATGGTAGATGCTTCCCAGACTGACTTACTCTTCAGGAAACTATGAAAATGCTTCAGATTGCTACAAACTTAGGGAATCCAAATACTTGGTTTTAATTTTATAGCCTTTGAAAATATTCAAAGAAAATGTTTTTAGGAAATACTGGAAACAGTTAAAATTTTAAAATTCTCAAAAATGTTTCAACTTTAACCTTTGTATTTAGTAGTCATCCAAAACTGCAATGTCCCTCACATTTAGGCATCAACTACACCCCCCCCCAAAAAAAGTAAGGGTTTTTATGATATATAGTGACAAAAGAGTAATGGTTAATACATACCATATAAAACTGCAGTCGATAATGTTTCTTTACCAAGCTCAGCACAAACATGCAGAAACCTGTTCAAGAACAAAAATCACGTGCTTGTTGTACAATTTGTTACAAAGTGTATGATTCACTGAGCTCAAATAAGCCAATTTTCTACACCACATCTAGTATACTCTGGCCACTTACTCATATGCCATCTCTCCTACTTTTATATTAAGCATTTTAAGTAAAAGTTGCTTGAGAGAAACAATTTTGTATGCTCCAAAATGCCTAATATATTCCATAGCATAAATTCAATAAACACTCCTTACATTAAGTGAATTAGTTCTTGATAACATGTGGACATGGAAAAACAGATCTTGAGTTTCAGCTGAATAAAATTTATTTGGCATATCAATCCATCAAGTATATGTACAGAATGTTTCAATCTCTGCATCATACAAAAACTAATAATTATTATAGCAGCTGACATCTATTGAACACTTATTATGTTTCAGGCTCATGTCTAAGCATTTTACAAGTGTTAACTTATTTAATCATTCCAACATCCCTATGATGTAGGTACCTATCATTATCTCCATTTTACAGATGAAGAAAAATGCACAAAGGACTTTATTAATTTACTGAGTATCATAGGGTTAAAAAGCAGTTAAACCCTCAGATACTACTGACCCTTAATAGTCATGCAGTTCCATAAACCTTTATCAGCAAGATTCAAGTTAAGAATGACAAATCTCTCAGAACAATAATAATTATAGTAAAATATAAAATTCTTAATTTCAAATTTTACAAACAGCATTTGTGTTTATGTTTATATCCTACGAATTTATTAGAATAAAATTTTACTAAATAAAGTTCTACCTAATTAAGTAAAATCTAACAATCGCATATTAATAGGAGACAATATGAAGCACTTTTTGCCCAATATATCAGTAAAATTTTAAAGATAAATATTTTTACAGAGGTAGATACTGGAAATGCATAAACCAGGTTTAATTTCAGATTAACAGTCACCATACATTCTGTTTTCGCAAGATCTTTACAGAGTTCTCTGAGATAGAAAACGAATTGTCAATTAATCTATCCCATATGAAATAAATACTACACTTCGTATATCCAAGTTTACTTACCAAGGCAACTCTACCCACTAGAGTAAGCAAGGCTGCTACTACCCCGACCAGAGCAAAGAATAAAAGAGCAGCTGCCTTCAGCTATACTTTGATGACTGATTTGAAATGGTGACAAAGGAGAGAATGCATACTGGTTCCCAGATCCTACCTCACCTCCTACTCGTCATCTATAAAATAATCTGACAGGCTGAACTACAAAAGAAATATGGAACCGTTTTCTGAGTAGAGGCACAACTGAAAGCCAAATGTCATTTTCTTGAGAGACTGAAAGAAAGCGGGAAGGGTGGGGTTAAAACGTGAAATTCATGGCACTGAAATCGGTAGTTCAAAAGACCTCTTAAAAATAATTGCTTTAAAATTTTTCTTCTATAGCAAGTAGACTTATCTTATGGCTCACGTAAGAATGTAATTTCTATGCTGTTTTATGCCATTGGCCCATGGTTAAGGGGATGAATGTAGACTGGACTTGATTCAGAAGTTAACGGCATAACAACAAAGAGACAAGACAGATGCCTCTAGAATCTCCCCTTCTATCCAAACAGGACCCCTCTGACTCCCAGCACAAGCCTGGGAACTTCTCAACTTCATTAACTATGAATTATCTCCTCACATATACTACTCCAACATGTATGGTTTTCTCTATGTTGAAATCATATAAAACCATTCACTCTCAAGCATTTCTTCAAACAAAATTACCAGCAGAATCATTCAATATTTTCGTAATGGTGGTTTTATCCAGGATAGTCTGGGCAACTCATTTTTACCTGTTCCAATTTCACCATTAAATCAACCAGTAACATGCAGCTTTTTAGAGTGCTCTAATAGAAAATATAATTATCTGACTCCTAGACACATTAAGATGATACAGGTCTCTCAGTTTGCAGGGGGAGGGAAGGGTGTCAAGTATTTTCTTAGCACATCTGAAGTTAAATTTCCTTTAAGAAAAACAATATGGGGACATGTTCATCTTCCCCATCTAATCCTGCTGCTGGTAGTTTTGACTGTATGTCCTGGGACATGGTCCCTTTTCTGGCTAGCATCAGGCTCAATAAACCCTTTATTTAAGGACAAAAAGAAAAAAAGAATCTGAAAAAAAGAAATACATAAATTTGCTTTTTCATTCACACCCATAAAGTTATGTGTATGTTTTATGTTTAAATGTGTAAAAATACATATATACTATATTTTAATAAATCTATGGAAAAGATAACTGTATATTTGAATCCATAGCTTTATTTTTCACCTAATTACACAAGTATTTATATGGTTATAATTCCAAAAATAATCATAAGATTTGTTACAGTATTGTAAATAAAAGTATTCACTGAAAATGCTTCCTAACATACAGTTCTTGATACCTAATTATGTTTAATTACACTGACTGATCACCATACAAAGATGTGTACATCCTGTTGCCTAGCATCGAGGAGTTCCCAGGTGGTTAGGTAGATCCAGTTACCCAATGGACTAAAGAGAGGTATATTCAAAAGGAGCAAAAAAAGAGTGAGATTTCTAAAGTAGTCAGGAGAAATAAAGGGGGAAAAAGACATTGAAAAGTGCAAAACATGGAATTTCAGAAAAAATGGACAATCAAAAAATTTTTATTGAGCATTTAAGATGTACCATACACAAGTTATAAAAACTAAGATAGGTATTTTTATTCGATTTTTATTCGATTTCTATTGAATATCGATTCATAATCTAGTTGAAGAGACAGAAAAATATAAAATCATAACAAAGTTTTAAAAATCTACTATTGGTGATTAACCAATTTATTAACACATATAGTCCTTAATTCAAAAAACAGACTTGAAGATGGACTCAGGATTAAATGTTGGAGCTTACTGACTCATCCCTCATTCTTTCATGTGGCTATAGTTTTCATAACACTTATATAACAATCAAAACTCCAAAATGTTTCAAACATCATGTTAAATAAATTCAGAAGGGCACAGCATTATCTGTGCCCATGTTCAGACATTAGACTACATCTGAGTTGTTTTAAAAAAGGTTAAGTGAATATGCATGTAGAATTTGTCACATAAACCAACCATTATATTAGCTACAAGTTTTCTATTAATCTTCATGGTGAGTTTCAGGTGTAGAATAACAGTAGCATGTGTATAGTTTCTAATAGTCTTTAACTCAAAAACTGCAAGTGGTTTTGGAGACAGTCTTTTGTAAATAGTTATTTGTGACATCTTTCTAAGATTTCATCAACATACTTTGAAGTAGAAGATATTCAGGATGTTTGAGGGGAAAATCTTAACTATGCATTAATATAACTATAATTTTATATGTCCATTGGTTTTCTTGAATTCAAAGTATTATATTTAAGTCACACCTTCTTTTTAAGGTTTTTAAAAAGAAATTAAAAGCATTAGCTACACATAAATACAAGCCAAAACAAAACAAAACCACTAGTTGGTGGTAAGAGATAGTAAGCTAATGACATTAAGGCCAAAAATCTTAAGCTTATTCACCTATCACTACTAGACATGTAATCACATGGGTGCTCTGGTTTCTAAAGAGCCCCAAATCCAAATCGCCAAGGTCTTTTGAAAATATATCTAGACTCTAGAGGAAATGTTTGTCATAGTATTTTCAGTGTCACTGTTTTTCTCATTGCTATCAGATAAATTCACTTTACAACAAAAATTATATAAACATCAAAATGACTTCCAGGTCCCAGTCAGTGAGTCATTTTGTATGATATTAAACAAGTCATGTAATCTTGTGGGTCTTGGTGAGGGGTCAGACCTGGGGACACCTACATTTTAAGAAAATGTAACATCAGTGAAACAGCTTGGGCTGTCTCTGCCTTTTAAATCTGCTAAGACCTATATTTTCCAAAGTCGGAACTAAAATTTTGACAGGACCCTTGGAATATTGTTCAACTAAAAGAATTCCAAAGATTTGAGAGAATGGTACAAATATGTCAACATAGCACGCTCTCTATTTCCTTACTCCTATTTTAAAGTCTAACCCCATTTGCTAGAGTAAGCTCATGAATGTTGCTAACCACTTCAGTGATTACCAGTATGGCCTCGAGACTCAGCAAACAAAACAAAGATGCTGAGAAAGTTGCTCTACGAAGCACTGTGTATGGATGTGCATGTTCTCAGTTTCTTGACCATTCATCCAGCAAATATGTATTGGGAATTTAAATGCCAGACCCTTCGCTAGGCACTGGGAATTAAAAAAAAACAAGAGACTCACAAATTGGTGCTTATGGTCTAATAGGACCATATTTCGGCCACATATAAAATAACAGATATAGAATACTACTCGTGATTTATATTAGAAGTTTCATCATTTTACTCGGTAGCTCCTAGCTTACTACAAAGTTGCATTTTAAAAATATATTTGTAGGGCTGTGATAATATACAGTAGTTTTGCAAATTATTACATTGGTAGAAACTGAGCAAAGTGTATGAGGGATGTCTTTATTATTTTTTACAACTGCATGTAAAGACACGATTATCTCAACAAAAAGTACATTTTAAGCCAATAATTTGGGATACAAAGCAATTTTTCATGGACCGCCATAAATAGCAAGTGGTTTCTAAGATCAGCCCACGGTATTTTTATTTAATTTATAACCCTCTTAGTATTAAATTCAAACTTAAATAGCTCAAGCCCTCATTCTAATTAGTATGAATTACATACAGTAGCAGTTTCCTATCTAGTTGCCCTATTGACATCTCCCAAGTCATCCTTCATTTAATTAAAAATCCGCTATATCACCTCTTGGCTTAAAATCCTCCAGTGGTTTTCAAGGGATAAAGTCCCAGCCCTTCCCAGGATATACAAAGCTTCTCTGTATGTGGCCCCTACCTACCCTTCCAACCTTTAATGCCTGCCACCCACCCAGAACATGCATTTATTTCTCTCTCGTTTCAAGCCTTGCACAGCTGTTCCCTCTACCTGGAATGCCCTTTCCCACTACCCACCTGGTGAATGTTTGCTTGTTCTTTACTTGTCATGACACCTGTCATCTGAAAGGCCTTCTTGGCCTTCCCACCCCATAGCAGAGCAAGGCCCTCTTTTCCCTTCTTCCTGCTCTTAGGGGTCCTAGTTCGAGTTTCAGCAACATACTCAGGAACTCATGTCTCACCAGTTTCAAGACCCTGGAAGGCAAGCTGTCGGCTTTATTTCCCTTTGCTTCCTTAACACTGTTCATAATACCTAGCATTTGGCAAGTACCCAAATGTTTGTTCAAGCTCATGACTTTCAATGAGCTTCTGTGATTCTAAGAGCCTAAAATAGCAAGGGGTAAGCTATTTCTCTGACAGAAAAGAGTCAGAAAAAGGAAGAAATAATGATTTTATCTTATAAAACTACAGTCAAAAGTTTAGTGTATGAAGCAAGCAATTATTAAAAAGGGTTGGTTGGGAGGCTATCATGTATAAAATGTATAAAAAGAAAAAACAAAATAAATTACACCATGTTTACCCACCGAATTGAGAAGTTGTTCTCAAGTGTAAGTTATAGCGAACCACAAAGGGAAAGCAAGCCAAGGAATCTGTAGTCACCTTACTTTCTGATATCCCATATGCACATGAATATAGATGTAACTACCGATATGGAAAAAAATAAGATAGATTTAGATGTGTCAATTTAGAAACATCCATTAACTACATCAAGTGGAAAGAGCAGGCATAAAATAGTCCACTCTCAGTTGTATAAAATAAATGAAGGAGAATGAACAATGTAAACATATAAGCTTGAATACTCAAAAAAAATTCTGCAATGGTGATAGTGAGTCCTTGGAGATAGTAATTAAGGCTCTTGAGGCAGAAGGAAGATTTCACTGACTAGTCCTTTTTTTTGTCTGAACTTTTACTATGAGCATGTGTTATGCTTTCAGTTTTGAAAACTAGTTAAAAAAAAAAACAAAAAACAAAAAAACCTAGTTAAGGACTCTTGAAACACACTCTCAATTCAGAACCCGTCCATGGTGCTCTGAGCCATCCAAACTCCACAGGTGCTCAAGTCAACGGCCAGCACTGACTGCAGCCATGAGAGCGAGCCATCTTGGACACTTAGCCCACTCAAGGTTAAAATGACTAGCACTACCTCAATTTGACTGTACCCACAGGAGAAGCCCTCAGTTAGAACTTCCCAGTAAAGCCCAGTCAATCCCCAGCACCATAAGAGAAAATAATCAATTGTTTTAAGCCAAGGGAAACTAAAAATCTAGTTAACAATTTCTGTCTTAAAATGGCAGCTTTATCACATGCATTTCTGTCTATACCATCCTGGTAGCCCGCTAAAATAATGTTAAAAGAAATTAAGGTAAAAACCCACAGAGCAAAGAGAACTGAAATATCAAGGAAAGCAGAAGAGAAATGGCTGCAAAATTCGGAAGCTGGAAAACAGACTGGACTACTTTTAGCAGACCTGAGAAATCAGAGACAACTAGCAGTATTTTCTTTAAAAAAAAAAAAACAAAAACAAAAAACAAACTGAACAGCAAAGGCTTACTAGGAGGCATGGGTGAGGGCTGGGCTTCTACAGTATTAAGCAAAAGTCTACTATTAAGTGTGAGCCTGAAGCAAAGCAGTCAATTGTGAGAATAGAATAAAGATATTTTTAGAAATGTATGGGAAAAAAAAAGCATTTACCTTCTAAGCACATTTCACGGGAAACTATTGGGGGTTGTGCTTCATCAAAATGAGGGTATTAACCCAGAAATCGGAAGGCACAGGATGGAGGAAATGGAGAGGCCAAACTATGAGGACGGGTAAGCAGTAGGTCTACAGCAGCCAGTCCAAATAGGAACAGGACCACAGAGTTTTCTAGGACAGAGTTTCCGGGGAAAAAAGGGAACTGATGCACTGATGTATGTGAACATCTGAAAAAGCTACTACCTATTGGGACAGACTTGAAGGAAAATTTAAGGATTGCTACACAGATATTCACAAATGTGGAAAAAAGGTGAAGCCGTTATTAAGTTCAGGAAATAGAAATGCAAAAAAATGGAAATGTAATCACAGATGCTACTTGGCTCAAAGAAAGTGATATTTTAGGTGCCTGTTTAATAGTGTAAAAAATATATTTAAAGGTTTCTTTACTACAATTTGCAAAAAGAAAATTTCAAATATATGGAGTGACTATTAAGCGAGTAATTTTTTAAAAATTTTTTAAACCACCATTAGGGAGAAATTGCAGTTTAAGACCCTAATTAAAAAATAGCTTTATACATGGGATGATTAAAGAGAGAAGCTAGATTAAAATATAACACATGAAGGATGTTATAAATTTAAATAACATAAATAAAAATAAACATGTAAAATATATTAGCTACATATCAATACAGAATATTTTCCTTAACGTACCTGCCAGATAGAGGGCAAATGATATAAATCTATGGTAGCGAATGAGGAACTGAAGTTGCTCTTCTCTTTGAACGAATGTAGCAAAATAATCAGCTACAGTCTCTCCATAGAAAAAGTAGTTTACGCACAGTAGAAAGTACCTGTAATTTAAAAACAATTAGCTTTTTTATATTTGAAGTTTTTTTTCCCTCAAACTCCATAAAACTATTCTCTACACTTTGATGATGATACATAGATCAAAACCAAGTTCAGAAGATGCGTTCTAGATATATTCATCAAAATGCTGTTTTTTCCTGTTTTAAACTTAATTTCAAACTTAGATCTGTCGACAAAAGCTTACTAAATATAGTTCATACCTTTATTTAGCTCAAAATCTAATACCAGAGACAGATAACTAGGAAATATAGAAAATATCACACACACACACACACACACACACACACACACACACACACACACACACACGAAAATGAAAATTCATTCACAACTACTCAC
>NW_006432943.1:2140326-2167266 GCF_000325575.1 Pteropus alecto
ATTCATTCCCAACTACTCACGGCTCTACTGTTTTTTAATAGTAGAGATCCTAAGCCATATTCCCACCTGCCTTACACATATTGGTATCTTTCTCCTTCTCCTCAATGCTCCAGATCGACTCCTGGTGAGCAGTGCTTTTCAAGGGGTAGCAGTGGGGGATGGGAGGTAGCAGCAGGAAAAAAAATCTCTATAAGTAACTTAAAAACTATATAAATCGCCTGGCCCTCCTCGCAATCCTGGCACATCCTTTCTCCCAGGGAGAGGTTGAACTCAGGAGACTTTGTGGATGGGAGTTTGTGTGAGGAAAAGGACTTGCCATACACTCACTGCCTTGCAGTTCCTCTGTGCCTCCTCCTTCAAAGGACAGGGTCCTGGGGAGCCAGGAGAGCAGAAGAAGAGAAAGGGATGGCTTCCCTCTAGTACACATGGATGGAATTAGACCTCACTGTTCTCAAAGTAAAGGGCAAGTATTTTCATTTCTATCAGCTGCATTATGATTATTATATTCTACAGTGGAAACTTTGGGCCTCTGTAAAGCTATCAAGGCCTACTCCACTCCACCAATCCAATTTTTTTTCCCCCCCTCTTCCCTAACAAATACCTTCTGCTCAGGAGGGCCAGGAATGTCTCACCATCTGTGGCACATGCCTCCTCAGCCCCACACCTAGAACCTGAGGCTGCTGCTTCCCCAAACCAGAACTTTCTCTATCCAAAGCTTGTCTTCATTTCAAATGACAATTTCTCTCTCACCTCCTCCAAGAAGCCCTCTATAATCACTGGAGCCCATCCTGACCTACCTCCTTTTTCTCCTACTCTTAGAAGCAATCCTGCATGGTTTAGCATTTAATTATTCTCCAATTACTTAATTTACCTAGCATTTCCTGTACACTTTGCCACTCATGAAATTGCTAGAAGGAAAGCTATTACCGAAATCTAAAAACTAATTTTTGACTATTCTAAACCCTAAAGGTGATACATTTGTTTTAATAAGATAGGGACCCCTCTGATACTAATCAAACAACTGTATTCAAAGGCATGGCCAGTTAATTATAAACTATTATATTATCATGTTTCCTGGTCAAGGTCTTGATAACTAAGGATTATACCTAAAGGTTTGAAAAGAGTATAAAACTTTTTAAATATTAAAATCATTTGGTAATTTTTTTTTTTTTTTTTACATTCACTTTTGCACACACACTATTTCATGGGCTGATAACTGCCAGTGCTATTTACAAGGGTGACTTACACACCATCCCCACCAAAAAGTCTTCCTCTTTCTCTACCCTTCATGTTTCATGTCATGCGGCCCAGGGCCTAGAGAGACCAAAGTGGGAAGCAGCTAAAGTGGGGTCATCCCTCCTCCCACTGCTCCCCTCCTCCACCCCGGGCCTATGGGGGCTTAGGGAGGGTGGACCAGATTGCAGGCGTGAGAATGGGAGACTGACGTTCAGCTTGGGCTTCCCCCTCCTGAATAAACCATTGGTCACTCAATAACAAAACAAACAAACAAAAACAACTATTCTCAAATCTCATCTTCCAGTCTGTGTAGGGATATCTAATTCTGTGTGTGGTCTCGTGTCAACTAAGGGGAAATAAAGGACAAGGTGACATAATTGTAACATTTGATAAATGAAACTTTTTCCTACAATTGTAATCATAAGAGAGATGAAATGTATCCAACATTGAGGTGTTTTTTAAAGAAGACAAGAATGGCGTACATATTCAATATAAATTAGATATCTCTACAGAGTGAAAGATGAGACATGAAAATAGTTTTGTCGGAATGGGAGAGTTAAAGATCATTTTCTTCTTTGCAAAATTCAATTGCATTTTTTTATTCATCTTTCTCCAAAAGCAATCTAGAAGGTCAACTATGTGGATACTGACTGATCAGGATGCCTCCATTACAAACTTTAGAAAAGAGCCAGATTTTTATATCTGAAAGTTTTAAGTTACTTACCAGCTTAGTGTTCTAAACCATGGTAGGTCATAAGAACGATAGACTCTGTAACCTATAGTGATAATTTCGTGGAAGCATTTCACTTGGATGCCTAGAACCTGAAACCAAGAGAAAACACTGACATATATTTCTCAATGTTTACATTTGTGCTTAATCATTTAATAAGTAGTTTGTTGTCATATGTATTTATGTCATATGTATAAATGGGTCTGTAGCCTACCCATTTTTAATTATTCTAAATGTCAGTAGCAAAATTTCAATATTCAACATCTCTAAAATCAAGAGATGTCCCAAAGGGGTAAGCAAAATGATATTTTATTGAGAGATCCTGTTCGGGGTAGGAAGAGGCAGAGTAAGCCAAAGGTTGAGGGATATTGTCTGGTTGGTGACAGCTGAGTAGGCTTAATCCCTCATTACCACTTCATTTCTTGAGGTTGTCCATCTCAAGATAGACAATCTTTTTGTCCACTTTGTTTCTTGAGTTACCCTAGGAAAATAATCACACGTGAAAGTTTGCTTGTGCATATTTATTTTTAACCATACACTCCAGTATACTTGCCAAGGATAAAGATACTATCAGGACAAATAGCTAAAACAACTTTACCTAGTCACCTGGGGGTTTGGGCACGGTCTTTTCATCCTTTTGGCTGTGCCAACTCTCCCATAGCCAGCTACATACATCTCTGATCAATCTAAGTGGTGCTACCTTGGCAAATTATAAGTAGCCCTCTACATTTGCAGCCACTTTGGCCAGTCAGCTGAGTCTATGCAGTTCTGTTTGCACACTGTCTTATATACACACTTAGTTTATATTTATTAATCCCTTTTCGATGGTCTATTTAGTAGTTCTTCAAACTGCTGCATCCACTAATCTGGGTAAAGGTAATTCCTGAGGATGTAACACTATATCCAGTGCTTGGCTTAGGTCAGTTCCAAGACTCAAAGAGCAAATACAAGTCGAACACTTATTACTATGTACTAAGAGATTAAAATATTTGTGAATATAGCAAATTAATTTTTTCAACCTCTAAGAGTATACACCAAAGCACTTTTTGTACTCAGCCCTGGTGCTGAGAATGGGTTTCGTATTTTTTAAAGCGTTAAAAAAAAAAAAAAAAGATTATGTGATAGAGACATATGTAGCTCCTTAAAGCCTTCTGTTCTTTTACAGAACAAGCTTACCAAACTGCCCAAGGATATACTTCTGGATTTCTTTTATGATCTCCACAAGTTAGCTTTCCCAAACTTACTGCTCAGGATATTCTTAAGCTATTTTTTCCCACTATACCTATTACATGTCCAATCAAATACTTAAAAAGGTAATGTGTCCCCTCAGCCACATGACAAAAATTATGCCAAACTACTATAAATAGTTCTTTCAAGAAAAAGTCATAAATGTGTTATAAAGGCAAGAGGAAATTTAAATACTGTCTTTCAAATAACCTTTGTACATAATATCAAAAGTTATTTTTAAACAACAAAAATCACAGACAGGGAACAATGCTAGATGTTAAGATAAAATGGCCAAGCCATGCTATTTATAGAGCCAAGGGTTTCAGAGTAGGTAGAATACTAAGGTGGGCATGAGAAGTACAGATAGATAAGTCTGGACATAGGAAACAGCACAAAAGATTGGCCAAAGGAGTTTGTGCTAATCATGAAAGGACATGATTAGAGGAGTGTCTAGGGATGATAGAGGTGAAAAGAATTGACTGGAGAGGCAGCAAACGTAGAGATAGTAAGGCATCTAATAGGACAGCAGCAGGGGGATGAAGTACAAGGAACAAGAGACATTGAGGAGTTGGAACTGACTGGATTTGGTGGTTGAAGAAACTGGGGGGCTAAGGGATAGAGGGGAACACAGAATACCACTAGGAAAGCTTGGGAAATAGATTTATACATAATGGCTGGGGATGGGATATAAGTTCAGATTTGAATATGTTGAGTCTAAACCATGGTACCTATGGGTTATACAAATAAAAGTGCCTATTTTCACGCTGGAAATCTATTCAAAGAAAATCATCCTGCATGTGAAAAATCTTTACATTCTAATATGTTTAGGATAGTGTCATTCACAATAAAAACCAGAACGTAACCTGAATGTCTAAAAATAACACAAAGGTTAAAATAACTTAGGATGTCCTCCGTTCCATTGAGTAGATGAATGCTGATGGCTGTAAAGACTGTCGAGCGACACAAAACATTCGATATTTAGTTTACAAAGCAGGACACAAAATTTTAGTCACATTATGAGCACCATCATGGTTTTTAAAACATTAAAAAAAAAAAAAAGGATGAGAGGAAGCATATCAAATGGCAGTATTAATTTATTAACATAAATATTATAAATATAGCATATGTATGTATACATGTATTAATTGGGTGGTTGATGACTGGGTTAGGGGTGATTTTTTAAAATTATTTCCCAAATTAATTTTAATTCAACTTTATAACTCACAATGGGAAAAAAGCAAACACACTATTTAAAAGTAAATTATTTAATATATATTAAAACAATTATTATAGGAGTTTCCAAGAAAGTTGGGGGAGAAGGACTCCTATAATATCTTTTATATATTCACATCTGCCTTTAGATCAAAATATGCTTTAGTAACTCCATTCTTTAGAAAGTGTGACTCCAAGCTGTGACTGCAACAATTAAAGTACTATAAATAGAGGCTGAAGGGAAAAAGCTCATTTTAAGGAACACAAGTATGAATTTCATCTTAAAATAATAGCTATCCTTTCCTAGAAGCAAGTTTTTAATAAAACTCTCTTGAATTAGTCATTTTTAAGTACTGGTATCATAAGGCGACTGACTGCATGCTAGATAAATGTGTATGACTCAAAATATGAATGACCTAGTTAGGGATATGAACATGAATAAGACTTTAAAACACATAAAATATCAATTGAGTACTAATAGCGTGTCTATGTGTATATCCATCCATACTCAACATAAATATCATAAATACAGCATATGTATGTAGACATGTGCACGTGTGCATACATGTGTGTGCATGCATATACAATAAATCTAAGAGCTATAACAGTTCAAATCTACTTTAACGAGATCTTTAATATTTTTATATTCTTCTTTGATTAAGCTCACCAAAGAAATAACTTGTAATAAAATGGTATTTTCCATTCATAATAGAAAAAAAATGAACAAAAAAGCCCAGTACTTTAGGTATGCTTGTGATCTCTCTTTTAAAAATCAAAATCCAAATACACAAGGATGTCTTTAAAGGTGTTTTGAATTTTTCCAGAAAAGGGTAGTTAAAAATTAGTTTCTGTCTACAAATTCTGGCCCTTGGTGTTACCAAACCAAATAGTTTAGTTTAGAGATAATGTCTCTTATTCACATGAAGCCCACCAAACCAGCCTGAGTCAGTGTATAAGGATACTGGTGTTTTGTGATGTCTTAGATCAAAATTATCTTCTAAAGGGGAATCATAATTCAAATGATCCTCAATATTTTCAATGGCTCAATGCTTTCCAAATAAATCCCAAACTGTCTCACATCGTTTTGCAAGACCCTCCAGAGAATCAGATCCCTAATCATTTTTCCAGGTTTCCTGCACTCCAAGAAAAGGGCATCACCTGTCTTTTTTTTGACATACCTAGTCACTTAGACCTTTGCTCACAGCACGCACTCACTCCACCACAAGAGATCCTCAAGGTCCACTCAAAAGTTCCTTCATCCACAAAACCTCACTGAGCTGTCTATCATCCAATCCCTTCTTCCACAACACTGAAAAGTGCTCTGTACACATTCACTCCTTAAATGCCCAAGTCCTGAGGCCGGTGGTGGTCACTGGCACTAAGAGCCCTCAGTGGGTTCAGCGTGAGAAGACTGGGGGCTGAGGCCCTTCCCTCGAGTCACACCTGGATAATGCTCACCCCCCACCTACCTGGCTTTCAGACTCAGCATCTTTCTGCCCTTACATTAAATCAGTCCTATACATTATCCATTTTCTTTTGTGAAAAAAAAGCTCTTCAAGATGTCAGCAAATTAGCAGAACAGAGAAAGTAATTTCTTATTCATTTCTGTGACCTTGATATCCTCAAGGAAATACAAAATTAATGAGAGGACAAGAAGAAGAGTGAAAGGACCTTATGGTGCTTTAAGAGCTATTTTAAGTGGTTTCAGTAGTTGATGGAATTTTTTTCCAATCGTGTCTAATTTCAGTTTAAAACTTATTCTTTTACAGAATCAAAGGGAAACCATATCACATTACCCATAGCTTAGCACTCTGAATAGGATGGAATGGAGTAGGGGAAGACAGGTGAGACAGGTAAACAGACTTCTAAGTGGGCAAGAACAGCCAGGGAACAGGGAGGTGAACATATAAAGAGAGGCTAAACGAACCCACATCGGATGAAGAAAAATAAATAATAAAAAAGAGGGACACTGTGCATATTCCTGAGAGCACACTCTCACTGCTCACTGCGAAACCACGCTCAGCGCCCGGTAATGAGTTTATTGAACAAATGCATTTCTCCTTCTCACTCTGACCACTTTGGGCTTCAAATGCGTCATGCTTCTTTGAAAGCTTTTATACACAGGAATCCTCTGCTGTGACCCTCCTTCCCCCAAGCTCTCCCTTTCTCCTCGCTAACTCCTACTCAGCCTTCGGACCGCAGTAATCATGTTTCTGGACAGTCTCCCAGCTCCCCTTTTGCTCTTATAGTATCCTGTTATTTTTTTCAAATGGTTATTGCAGTTTTTATTTATACATCTGATCAACTCTTTAGAGGACAGATAGTAAACTCCATGACAACAGAAACAGGTGCATTTTCTTCACCACCACCATATCATACCCCAGAAATAGCACAATCTTGGCACATAGCAGGCATCTTGGAAGCACTGGCTAAATGAACCAATTAAAAGCTTTAACTACTTGTTTGGCTTCATGACTTGCTGGGCTTCCCATACACAACAAAATCCCTAAGTCCTAGAATGGCTTCTGCTTGCCTCTCTGGTCTCATCCAACACCCTCCACACATACAACATGCAAATCCCCCAACAGACCACATTCTCTCTTACCTCCATGCCTTGCCCATGATATCCCCACCCCAGAATGCCTTCCCTGTCTAGGCGCTTCTTCAAGATTCAGCCATGGTACCATCTCTTCTGAAAGTCTGCCCTCATCTCTCTCTCAGGCTGGATTAGGTACTTTTTTACTGTGCTCTCCCAACAAGTCCTAGCATAGGACCTATCCCACTTATTTACTATCCTATTTATTCATATGGTTACTTAGATGTCTCTGTCATTAGACTGAGTTCCTTGAAGTTAGGGATCTAGCTAACAGTAATATATTAAGTCATGTGTGCGTGTGTGTGTGCGTGTGTTTCTGTTAAATCTACTGCTTGGCACAATCTCTGACAAAAGGACATGTATCTATTACATATACCTGGTCTCTACTGAATAAACACATTGAATGGCCATTTTGCAAACAGAAAAGATTAGTCCAGGCCATTTCATAAACTAGAAGATGCTTAAAAGAACTAAACTTGCTGTTACCAAGTCTTGAATTACCTTCTTATTTATGACATGCTCAAATTACTTCAATCATATCAATGCTGAAAAACAAAAAGCAAGGGATACTTAGAGAAATGTAAAATACTTACAAGAAGCATGAGCATAAAAGATCCCATATAGATGATCAGGAAAAACAATGAAATCATAGTTAGAGTAAGAATTCCACGAATCCACCAGTTTTTCCACCTAAAAGAAAATGTTTACAAAATTAGCATTACATGTGTTCTTAACTTTTTGTGTGTGTGTGGTTTCAGTATTGAGTTACCAGACTTACGGATTTTACCTAACTATACTTTAAGAATCTCTTACTTCATCTCATATAGTAACGACGAAAATAAAAACCAAGCAACCCAAACAGCATTCGATCACTCACTAAGAGCTAAATGAAATGTAAACCTTAAGTTAGCCAAAGAAAGAAACTAAATTTTGCACATTGTGAACGCAGATGAATCATGAAGCCAGGCAGCGAGGGGGTCAGCGTGGATGTGTGCACATTACTGCCAGGGTCATTCGGAAGGGAAGAAGGAGCCAGGTACAAAAGCCCCCTAGAAAGATGAATAATCCTTTGGGGTGTTAGACAAAAACAGTAATGATTTTAAGGTGGTGGAGACAGAGAGCACGGCCTTCCAGAGAGAAAAAGTAAAGAAAGGCTGACACAGAACTGAAAGTGGGGAGCACAGTGATTTCACTGAAACAAAGAAGGCACGAGGAAGTCAGTCGCAGAGGACAAGGCCAGGCTGAAAGTCATTTCCTTCTATTGCTCAGTGTGCTGCTGGCTTTCCTTGGTTAGAGGCTGGGCCATCGGTGGAAAAGTATTTTCTTATCCTCGAGCCATCACTTGTCTTTGCTGGCCTGGCAGGCTGAGAATTGATCTCCCTCAATCCTCGGGCTGATGGCCTTGTGGTACCCAGCTGCTCCCTCACCCACCTCGCCCTGGAGCCTCACACTTCACCCCTAGTGTACCTTACAAGTATTGTCACTCTTCACGGTCCTGTTATAAAAATGGCAGAAGCTACTGTATGAAACATGCAAAATGATTCTAATTCTACCTATATATGGATGATAGTTACTGAATCTAAAATTGCTGTCCCTGCTTTTATTCATTCTACACTCATTTTACTTATACTTACAGTAAAGTTTTTCTTTAAGACTGTTCCAATTTCTATGAATTTAAATGACAGCATTTAAATTACGTTACAAGAAATTTGGATTCAATTTAAAGTATAGTAACATATATGTACAATATCTAAGCACAGGTTTTTATTCTCCTTCCCATAAAAGAAATATTAGCTGATTTCATCCATTTATCAAATACTGATTACATTTCCTGCTTTCAACCACTCTCCAGTATAGTCCAGATATTTCTTAACTATTCTTTTGTCATGTCATTTCTGCACTCAAAATTTAAAATGCCAACAACATTAAGTCCAAACACTTTTATCTAGCTTCCAAGGTTTTCCATAAGGTGGTCAAACTACTTACTCGACTTTATTGCCCTCTACTGTTGAACAAACTATGTAGACTCATAAATTTCTCACAGACTGTAAGCAAGTGTAGTGAACTGAAGTGAACTGAAGTGAGTGTAATGTCAAAAATGCTACAGCTGAAAGGGTCCATTTAATGTCATAGATCTAACCCTTTACGGGTTAATGAAAGGATTAGGAAACTGGGCTAGGTCACAGAGCTCATCAGAGGTAAATAAAGGACGTAAGCCAGTCTCCTGATAATCCTGTCCTGCATGCACAAGACCCAGAATGTAACTTAGCCCTCCCTTATAAATGATCTGCAGACTCAGAATCGAGAACCTCTTCTAGGGAAGAGGACACTACCTGTCAGAGATCAACCCCTAAGTAGATGTTGCCAGTGTCTACGTGTACTGTGGTTAGATGCTTGGCCTCTAACTGCAGAGACTGGTAGCTGCTGAGAACCAGAGGTTTCACAGGGGAACCACTCCCTTCATATCATCCAAAAATTCCACAGGAACTAAAAACCGGGCCCTCGAGGAATGTATTCGATCCAGTTGCTTTTACATAGGTATTTCCCCTCTGAGAAAAATTCCCTTTCCCCAACAAGATCAAAGAGTTAATTCTCCTGTTTAATTTAACTAAATTAAATTTCCCAAGAATACCGAAAACCAAGTTAAGCACATACTCAAACATTATATATGTTACTGATAACAGTAACCAGGTGACTCCTTTCAGGGGAGAAGCACTGAATTTAAAACAGAGCATGACACGAAAAAAAATTATTGTTACTAAAAACCAGAAGATAGGCTGATTCTGAATTGAAAATTCTCAATTTCCTTTACCATGCTACCATGATCACAATAGAAAAAGCCATAATTTCGAGTCCAAGTCATCACTTCACAGATTGTTTTGGAAAAAGGAACTCAGAATCAGTAGAGGAGAATTTCATTCAAGTCTCATGTCTCAGGGGCCTGTATGAGCCAGAAATGAGAGTTCTAAAAGGTATATAATTAAGTAGTGTCCTTAAAAGTGATTTTCTAAAGTGGTTTACACACTTATTGTTCACATCAATCTCGAAATGTACGATGACTTACCATTACCTACCACTATTCAATAATGACAAAATTAAAAAAAAAAAAACAAAAAACCTATTTCCTAGTGACAAAAGCCTCATGAGTCATCAAGAACCTGGGCTAGCAAGGCAGTTCACCTGAGCCAAGAACTGGGGTGCAGAGGCGTCCCTCAAGAATAAACATGAACTCAGTGGACCATCTGGCAAAGAGCATGAGTTTTGAGAATGCCTATCTACCAGCCTTTGGAGAAAGTGGAGAGGAAGTATGCAGGTTCCCATAAAGAAGGAAAGTGGCATTATGGAGGCAAGAGCACCAGTAAGAATATGCCTGGATATTTCCTTGGTTTCTCAGCCTCAGTACTAGTAACACTTTGTGCCAGATAATTCTTTGTTGTAAATTCTATGCGTTATAGGGTATTTAGCATCATCTCTGGCCTCTACCCACTAGATGCCAGAGGTCTCCAGACATTGTCAAATGGCCAATGGGGGTAGAGGGGAGGGGCAAAACCCAGGCATTTTCCCTGGATGAAGGAAGACCACTAAGCTAAACTCATAGCCGAAGAAAGGTTTCACTAAAGCACAAAGCCAGACTTAACTGGCTAATGAATATTCATATACACAGGTCAAGAAACAAATTGGGACAAATTGCCAAGTGACTAAAGACCTTTCGGGCCCCTTTCCAATTAACAACTTAGGCTCTTTCTAACATTATATACTAAAACCTTAAAAATGAGCAAGCTATTTTAATTTTAAGATTTTATCCTAAGGAAATAATTATAGATACCAAATAAAAGTTAACTTTGAAAAAAAATGTTTAATGCAGTTATTTTTAATCATGAGAATTTAGAAATCACCTAAATACCCAGCAATAGCTGTTTGGTTGAGTAAATTAAACTATAGTCATACAAAGGAATATAGTACGCATCCTTAAATATTTAAGTATATTTAAGGATGTTGTTCCTAATACCATAGAATGAAACTGACAAGAGAAAAGCCGGAAACAGAACAATGCTATTTTTACATCACACACCACACACACACAAAATATGCAGAAGAAAAAAGCTTCAGAGTAAAGATCACAATATTTTAAATATCAGTGTCTTGGTGGGAGGATTATAGGAGTTTTTTTGCAATTCATGAAAATTTCTTATGTAACCGGTATTTTTAATCCTATGCATCTACAACTTCTAAATCATTGTAAGGCAGACAATTTTGGGTACTAGATAAAGAGACTAAAATGAATAAAACATAGATTATGAAACAGTTGTGTAATCTTTATTGTGAAGTTTCTTGAGAAAATTGAAACTAGTCTCATATCATCTATTCATTTTTCAAAACAAATTCTTTCACAGACAGCATGATGACTAGGTTCAGAATGGGATTCTATTGCTTACCAGCTACATGACATAGGATATTTAAAATTTCTGTGCCTCAGTTTCCTTGTTTATAAAATAGGTATATATCTACCTATGTTACACAGTTGCTGTGTGGCTAAGTTAGTTGGTAAGTGTAAAGTGCTTGAAGCCATGCCTAGCACATAGTGTATGCTCAAATAAATATCAGTTGCTATTATTTGCTATTGCTACTTTTATATGGGGAGAGGGGAGCCTTCATTATTAAGAAATTATTATGAATGACACATAAGAAACCAGCATCATTCTTATATAAATTCACATAAGAACTATTCAAATCTAAGATAGACTTGATAAGATTTTAAAGCAAAAGTACATTTGTGCACTAGATCGTAAAAACAATTGGGATCTAGACTATTAAAATAATAATCACGCTTTTAATAATGGACAGCAAAAATTTGTTCTATTCATTAAAAAACTATGGCTATCTTCTAGAAATTAAAAACAGAAAAATTCATATTATATTTACTAGATATGACTAAACCAGTTTTTTTCACTATGATCCATGGGTACTAAAATCAACTTAGTAATTCACATCTAACATTTTTTGTTCAATAACATAAAACCGTATCAAACAGAAATCACACACAGTAATCACGAGAATTGCTTCATAACATTTTGTAGCAGTTAAAATATACATCTGTGTGTCTCTTGGGATGAGGTATAAAATATATCTCTTACTGTCACAGTCAAAAAAGATGAAAAAACACTGTCCTATACCAACATTTAAGATTTCACATATTAATCTGGATAAAAGCTTACATTTATTTTATAAATTTTATAATTCATATTACTAAAGCATACAATGGAGGGCAATATAAAATTAACTGAAATTTAGTGGTGATTATACATTTTAAAATGTAGCACAAATATAAAATTGAATAGAGTTTTAAACAATAATATAAAACCCAGTTAAAAGAAAAAAAAAAATGGCCTAGTTCTGTCTGGCATTTGAAAAACGGGGAACAGAGAAGATGGAACTTTCCTTATTAGATATTCCAACATTAGAAAAGGAAAGCTGATGTGGTAAATGGATCACTGGTTTCAGAAATTTGACAAATTGAAACAAGAATCTCAGGTCCGTGTCTTACTAGCTCCACCTTCACCAGTTAACCTCTCAGACTTGGTTTTCTCATACTTCATCAGATTTTAAAGTTTACAGGAAAGGATGCACATTAAGCATTTAGTACTGTGACTCACATACAGTGAAAAAGTATAAGCCTTCTGTGAAAAAGTGAAATTTATTACATGGACCAGGATAACCTCATAACTTATCTTGTGCACCCATTATATTCATCTTCACCCAATCATACCTCGAAGATAAACCAGATAGAGCTTTCTTGAGGATTTCAGGGGTTCTATCTGAAGATGGTGGAATTTCTGGAATATCAGAATCTGTTCTGGAATCCAAATCTCCATATCTGTCATCAATATCTGTTTCCTAAAATTAAAAAAAGGGAAAATCACTTTGTAAAACAGAAAAAAAGCACTGCGCCTGCCAATGCATGTGTCTGTCGCTCAGTGTGTCAAATCTTAGTTAAACGACTCGAAACAAAGAAACAACTATTAACTTCGCTTGACTGTCCATACACACTCTTGTACTTCTTTGTTAGGAAAGTTTGATGATCTTTACTAAAATCTATTAACATAAAGGATTCATTTAAATAAAAGACACAAAAAGAAACTCTTATATTGTATAAATCAGAAATTTACCGAAAGAATCAAATATTTACTCTTTTGCTAATTCTATGTAGATTCTTATCATCTCTACACAGTCCTTTTTTATTTGATTACAATCAAAGCGTCGATAAATGTAATATATTACACTGGCAGAGCATGATATACAAAATATATATATAATTCCAATTTGAAGTTGTTTGTTATGCTATAATGTAACAGTCTCCACACCTATACTCCTACCCCCAGCAACCATCTATAAAGAGTGCTACACATATATATACTTTGGGAGAATGGTTTACAGAGAGAAAAATTGGGGCAAGGGGGCCGAATTGGAGTAGAAGAGTGAGAATGTCTGCAAGAGGCAAATAAAAGAAGATGGAACATTGAGCAGAACATTAGGCCTAGGAATGAAAGCGCCTGGGGATTCAGAACGTTCAGGAGTCTCAAAAGAAGCCCTTAGTAGCGCCCCTTTTGACTTTCTTCATCCATAAAATGGAAGCATTTAATATAATGCTGAAGACTTAGTGAAGTCAGAGAAGTGAGCTATTACTAGGATTGAATCAAGTCTTCCAATTCCTCATTAAGTGGCTTACCAAGTAAAATTTTAGCTTCAGGGGAATATTTTCAGTTTTCATAAATCAATAACAAGCTTTTGTTTACTAACTATACCTTTCTTACAATTACGAAATTAAATGTCATTATACCCAAATGACAAATGAAACAGACATGTCTAATTCCCACCATGACACTGAGAGTCTGTTGGCCCTAAAGCAGTTTAAATGGAAAGAAAGATACTGACTTAATAAACCACCAGATAAAACATTCCCTGAAAATGTCAGGGTACCTGCTGTCAGTCTGACATGCCAGACAGGTCTTTGACAATGGAACCCATCACTTTTTTTCTTTTCCATGCTCCTCTTTTTCTCACCAATAACCCAGAACGTTGCAGGAGTGGTGGGAGTGGTGATGGTCTCCACTAGATGGTGACCAATGGAAGTGGCTCCATGAGACGACATCACCACGTTGCAGAAAATGAGTGCTAGACTAGGAATCAGGAGTTGCCAGTACTAATTCTACCTCTACTCTACCCAGCAGAGTAACAAAGGGCAAATCACTCAACCCTGAAAAAATTCAGCCTTTGGTTTCCTCATAAAATGAGAGCATTGGACCAGAATTCAAATTGTGATCCTCAAAACACTATGCTTTCAGTGAGCCACTTCAAAGTCCACTTGTCAAGAATGGTGATGCGTCATAACCCTCTCCTCCCACCCTGAAGAAACCTGTCCTGCTTTTAATTACTTAAGCTTCTGGCTTCTACTTTATATACCATAGAGAAATGCAAAATGAAAAAAATTAAGATTTAACTAGGCTTCTTCAATTTCATTCTAATAACTAAAGAATGATGGCATTTTAGAACAATTTTACTCAGCTACTGGAATTAGTAGCAGAGACTTTTGTGTTTCTGCATCTCTTGTACAGATCCTGTTATGAAGAGGCCAGACTTGACAAGGAAAACAAAAGTGTGACTAGAGATCATGGAAAGAAGGAACTAGTACTTTAAAGATCAACTGATCAACTAGAGTCATGCGGCTTGTGCATGCTGAATGAAGGTACACAAGATGTTTAAGAAAACCAAATTAGGATCTTCTTCTCAAACCCATAATTTAAAGACAATAATCCTCCACTTTCCATTGTAAGTCCATGCTCTCCTACCACCTACCCGGTGATCTCATGCACCCTCATAGCCTCCTTTCCATCTCTCTATAGACTCATGACTCCCCACAAATCTGTGTCTCTACCTCCCAGCGTGCCATCTCTAGTGAGTTTTCCCCAGCACCATCTGAAATTCAACATAAGCAAACTGACCTCTCTTCCATACCAAACCTGCTGCCCCTTCTGTATGTCCTACTGAGGTGAAGACACCACCACCATACAGGAAACCAATTAACTCCCATCAGAAACCTGGCTATCAACTTAACTCTTGCATCTTCTTTGACCAAAGGACATTCACTTCGTACCAAGACTGTCATTCGTCTTTCCCCCATGTCCATCCTCGCCCACTGTTACTACCCTTCCTCAACATCCTCTCCCCCGTACCTCAGCACCTCATCCCCCTGCCCTCCATCCTGCCCTCTCTACTTTATTTTCAACATAAAAAAATAATCGTCCTAAATTGCAGATCTGATCTTAACACTCCCCAGCACACAAACACAAGAAAAAGTCAAATTACTTTGCACTGCTTATACTGTTGATGACGGGGCCCTGCTCCTCCGGCCACTCTTTGGTGACGCCCCTGTTTTTGCACCATGTCATTCTCTCTCTTGCATCCAGATGTTTGTTCTATCTACAATACACGAATTACACATTCTCGCTCTTGCCCACATCCTGGTTCCAATCCTCCCTTCTCCATTCCTCTAACCTGGCTACTGCTCTCTCATCCTCTGACCTCAGCTTCAAGGTCACTTCCTTTAGAAATGTCTTCCCTGACCTCCAGCTCCAGGTTAGCTGCTCTTCAACTGTTTCCACAATATCCCTACTTTGTACCTATTAGTCTATATTCAAATTATCTGTTGCTTGTCTGTATTCTCTAGTCACTCACAAACTGTGAGAAGAGGAAATATCATCCACTGGCCTCACTCTTGAATCCCAGGAAGGCAGCAGAGGACTTTGTACAGTGGCTGGCATTTATTAAGCGATACGTAAATATGTGTTGAATGAGCTGAGTCTGTCAACTCATGCTAACATTTAAGATTAAAATAAGTTCCCATTTGTTCTTGCTAGCTAAGTAGTCTTGACCAAGTCATTTAGCTTGGGACTTCAGTTGTACTTACGTAAAATGAGAACTGACTGACTCTTTTCCAAATATAAAATTATAATGAAAATATGTCCGGTAAATGATGGCTTAAAGTTAAATACAAGTTTCTTTATTATCTTTTAAATACAATTCCTACAGGGAAAGTGTACTTAGAAAATAAGCAAAGGCATTTTACAAGTATAGATTTATTTATTCTTCACATTACCATAGAGATAGGTAAATAATCGCCTCTGTTTTGTAGATGAAAAAAATTTAGGCTCAGAAAGATTAAGTAAAGTGCTCACATTTACACAGTTTTGAGTAATGCAGCTGTGATTTGAAACCATACTGGAGGGAAATTAAAATGGCGATTCTCTCCCAAATTGATCTACAGACTCAGTGTAATCCCAATAAACGTCTCTACAGGTTTTTTTATTTTTATTTACGTTTTTTTTGTAGAAAATGTTCGGGCTGATTCTAAAATTTGTGTGAAAATTCCAAGGACCTAAAAGAGCCAAAATAGCCTGGAAAAGAGATCAAAGTTGAAGAACTTACACTACCTGTTTTCAAGAGTTATTACAAAGCTGTAATCAAGCTGTGTTACTGACATAAAAGAAAAAAATGATCCATGGAAAACAGAATAAGGAGTGCAGAAATAAAACCACATAAATATGGTCAAATGATAGTCAACAAAGTTGAAAAGGTAATTCAATGGACATGAAACAAGTGGATACTAACATGCAAAAAAAAAAAAAGGATCATAGGCCTTTATATAAAACTATAAAACTTTTATAAAATCTTTATAACCTATAGTGTATTAGGCAAAGATTTCTTAACTATGATTCATAAAACAAAAAACTGATAAACAGAACTTCATTAAAATTAAATTTTTCTGCTTTTCAAAAGGTACTGTTAGAATAAGAAAACAAGCCACAGACTGAAAATATATTTGCACATATTTCATGTATCACATATGAAATAAAGGTCTTGCATTCAGAATACATAAAAAACTCTCAAAATTCAATTTAAAAAAACAACTAAATTAAAATACATAGGCAAAATATTTTAACAGTCATTTCACCAAAGGCAATACACAGACGGCAAACAAGCATATGAGAAAATGTTCAACATCATCTGTTATTAGGGAAATGGAAAATCAAAACCACAAAAAGATACTACTACACATCTATCAGCACGGCTAAAATTTGAAAACTGGACATATCAAGTGATGGAAGAATGTGGAGAAACTGGAACTCTCTTACGCTGCTGGTGGAAACGGAAAATGGCATACCACTTTGGAAAACAGTTTGGCAGTTTCTCAAAAAGTCAAACACGTGTCTACCATATGACCTAGTCATTCCACTCCTAGATTACCTGGCCAAGAGAAATGAAAGTATATAGCCACACAAAGACTGAACACAATGTTCATGGCAGCTTTATTTGTAATAGCTCCAAATTGGAAATAGCTCAAATGTTCAACAGGGAACAGGACTAACTGGGCTACAACGGTACAATGGAATAATATTTGGCAATAAAAATGAGTGAACTATTGATGCCGCAACAATACGGATGTCACAATAATTATGCTGAGCAAAAAAAGCCAGACAAAATGTACATATAGTATGTATACGTATATGTGTGTATACATACATGTTATGAATAGTATTTCACTTATATAAAATTCTAGGAAACACAAATTATAGTGCCAGAAAGCAGATCAGTGATTTTCTGGAGGTGAGGAAGGAATTACAAAAGGGCAGGAGCAAACTCTGGATATGCTCTTGATTGTAGCGATGAATTCATGGGTGTATACATGTGTCAAAATTTATCAAATTGTGGAGTGTAAGTATGGTCAATTTAACATAAGTCATTTATAGCTCATGCTGACTCCTGGAGAGCGACAGGAGCCAGTGGTCAGGAAAAAGAGGATTAAGGTGCTTGCTTCCTAATAGTGGAGACTGAAAAGACAAGAACAAGGGCATGAGGCTCCAGTCCATTCAGATGATGGCTTCGAAGAAAAGTCTCTGAACTAATGAAGGTAAAAAGTGGTTTAGAAGTCAACAAACGATAATATGTTAAATCACTCATGTTTTCCACCTCCTTTATACCTGGTCCTCCCAAATGTGAGTCAGACAACCAAGGTGGTTTCTCCACTGTGGGTGCCTTAAGATTCACACTGATCCCTGTATCTAGTTCAGCATTAAAATTGTAACCAAGCAAAAAGAAACCCTCAAATGACAAAGAACTCTGTGCCTAAAAGGAGGAGGCCTTTCCAAAATTTTGAAGCTAAATGGTTCCTACCTGAAAAAGCACTAGGTTATATTCCCAATTTCAGCATTTTCTCTCTGTTCCTTCATTGTTTCCACAGACACAGATTCCTTCCTTTTCTTCCAGGACAGGAAGTGAACAGAGGACAGAAACTGTCTCTGTCTGTGCCGGAGAGGGGAACTAAGCTGGTTTGTTTCCTAGTGAGTCAGCAGTGTTGTGAACCAGGAGTGGAGTGTAGATGTCTTCAAGACCACTGTGATGATGATGATGAAAGAGCAAAGGATTTATTAACAATGCATTCTATAGACAGGTTATCTCAGGGATCAACTCTATGGTCCTATCCTACACTTATTATGACTGGTAAAGCCTCCTTATCTTTTTCAAATTTGAACTGAGAAGGAAAAGATTGGTCTCCAAATCTTTCTCTGCAGCCCTGTTCTAATCCCCACTGAAGGAAAGAGGTGATTGGATGGTCGGTCCACTGTACCACCAAACTAGTCTGATCAGGCATTACATCATATAGTGGATCCCAATGCAGGGATCAGAGAAACCCAATATGTGCATCAGCAGCACATAAAATGCCTTAAGTAAAAGGCTAATGTGATTAGTCAATCGTCCATTTAAAATCTTCCAAGGGCTTCCCACTGCACAGATCCGACCTCCTCTGACTCTCAAGGCTGGACTCTCGCCTTAGTACATAAGGTCATTGTACTAACCTTTTAAATTTCATATGCCCACCCTGACACTTCACGCTCTGCAGAACTGCACTTCCTGTATTGCCCAGAGTTAACACAGTCTTGACCTCTCAACATTTTGCTGTTTGTAACATTTTTCTCGTGGAGTCTGGATATGCTGACTAGTATTTAGTCTTAAGGTCAACTTAGATATCACTTCCAGAAAACCTTTCTTCAGGGAGCCTGTCATAAGCAAAATAAGTCCCCTCCCTCGACCCCTATTATATCTATGTCTTAATCAAGGAATCTGTGAATATATTATGTCACAATACAAGGGAGAATTAAAGTAACATGGAATTAAGTTTGCTAATCAGCTAACTTTGAGATGGGGAGATTATACTATATTATCCAGGTTAGTTTATTTAATATAATCACAAGGGTCCTTAATAGTGAAAAAGAAAGAGAGACAAGTCAGTTAGAGATGTGATGACAGAAGCAGGGGCCCAAATGATGCTAGCTTTGAAGATGGAGGAAGGGGCTGCAAGCCAAGGCATACAGGCAACCTCTAGAAGCTCCTACAGACATTTTGGCAACAACTGGGAAAATTAGAATATAGACTGTAGATAAGAAAGTTACTAGTAAATTTTTAGATATAATAAAGGCATTGTGGTTCCATAGGAGAATGTCTTTAACAGAAGCATGATTTCATATCAGGAGTGAAGGGCCATGAGTTCTACAACTTTTTTCCAAATGGTTCACCAACAAAATATTTGCATATACATATATGGCAAGATACAGCAAATTTGGCAAATTCTTCAGAGTTGTTAAATCTAAGTGCTGGATGTGTTGATGATCATTGTACTAACCTTTTAAATTTCATATGCGATTAAGAACTTTTATAATAAAAAGCTCGGAAAAATTCAAAGCAAAACAACATACTGTTTGGGGATACAATACATTATAAACCTATCAAGTGAGGGAAGGAAATATTGAGAATAAAATTCAAGCTGAGATTACCTAGGTGGTAAGGGGTTCCTTGTATCATGATCCTTTTGTACTGAGTCCATATTTATCAATAGCAATATAAATTATTATAAGTAGTACCACATGCAAAATTCCAGGGTCACCATCGTCACTGAACTCTACATGAGCTGTGTTTCAGAGTTATTCAAAGCCTCAACCCAGAAACAGTTCATGTACAAACGCAGTAAGGGGGTAAAAAGAAAATAAAAACCATAACCTTGAAAGACTTGTGAGTCTAATTTCGTTTTCCAGATTTGAATTTTTGTATTTCAAAGTAAAATACTAAACTCCAGATAGGTTTAATCAACATTTGCTTCCCCACAGCACTATATTGTTTTGAAATAACCTGCTTGGAGTAGGAAGGTAGCAGTCAGCCCAATCTTAATTGCCAAAATGTTTGGCCCCACCTGGGCCAACCAGATGATGAGGTCAGTTTGGCTTCACCAGCCTTTCACAAAGCTCTTAAACACCTGGCCACATATCCTGGAAATAAAGGGGACTGCGAGCATAGTCAGGAAGCCTAAAAGTGGTACTGTGTTCCTAGCCACCACATTTGCAACAAGCCGCTTTAAATTTCCAAAGTGAGGAGCTCCTCGCATTGGACTGGATTCTTGTTTCTCCCTTCCTGTGCATTCTCATCCCAATTTTACATTTAAAAGAAACCTTAAAAATCTTGGTAGTTCTGACAAAGTCTTATGCAAACAAACACCATGACAGGACAAGAAAAATAACTTTGACCTCTCCTTGCAGATAAGAAAATAAACATAAGATAACTAAACTTGGCACACCTCGGGCATGATCACCAACCAACCAGTCATTAATGAAATTAGTTTCTCTACTTCTGTGGAGTCACTTCAAAATGTGACACCATTTCATTAAATAGGTTCCAAGACATCTCCCAACTAAGCAAATCTAAGTGTGAGCAGCTATAAAATAAAAACTAATGACTTCTTCGCCTAATTAATCATAAAATAAGTAAGAGAATACGAAAACAATTTTATTTGATTTAAATCCATGTGCCTGAAATCACAGAATTAAAGATTTTCAACAAAAAGTTTCTAGCCAAATTCAGAAAGGCCAGTATAGTTCAAAAATCACACAAAGTAGTAACGGTAAAAAAAAAAAAAGAAAAAAAAATGTTCCTAAGTAAATATTCTAATTAACTTTATAAATTTAGGACCTAATTTTCCTTTACATTACTGTACTCAGAAAATTTGGGCTATATCCCGGCTCTAAATACTGTGTGACCTTAGGAAAGGAATGTAGGTTTCCAAACAAGTTTTCTCAAGTGTCAACTAAGTCTCTTTCTCTTGGACACACAATTGTGAAAGAGATTCAGACTGGTGTTACGTATATGTGAGTATTTTGCAAACTATAAATTGCTTTATTATCTTTATTCCAATGACAAGGAGAAAATTCTGAGATGTTTTAAATTAAAATGAGAGTGGTCAGAGAGTGATAGAAAGGGACAGAACAGTTAGCCAGTTAATGGCCGTGGACCAGCTCTGACAAAAGACTGTTCACATCCCCGTTTTGCCTGTTGAGACTTTGGATTAATTTCCAGGTGGCTATTTCCGCAGATTATTTGAACCAGGTACCATCTAACACCAGGAGCCTCTATTTGTTGTTTACAATTGTGCTTTCCAGACTACAGCTAATGTAAATTCTTTCAGGTGGCTCACTTCTTTCTTTCTTCTCTCTTCTATTTGATGTAAAAATATTTGCAAACTCCAAGACATAGACATGTTGTCTTTCCTACCTAGCCATGCTGCTGGTGGTATGGACTCCATGCTCTAAGACTGAACATTTTTGCTAGTAATGGTCTACTAAATGCTTTCTTTTAAAGACTTTCAGCTGTGGAAGTTAAAAATTTTGTTTGAACCATGAAGTTAAAGTCCACAATCCAAGATATTAGTATATTCTTCTATTAGTTGTTGAGCAACAAACAAATCCTGGTTTCACCCCTTTTTCTCAATGTACAAAGAGCTACAAAAAAGGTGACATGCAATCAGAACTTCAAATATAATAGGTACCCAACAACAATTTACTGAATACACAGAACCAAGCCAAGCCTCACAAAATGTCTGTAAATTCTTAAATGACCTATTTTCCTTATACTGAATTAAAACCTGTATTTTTTAAAGACGGCCCGAAACAAAATAGTTAAAAGAAAACAAGCATACAAAACCTTGATATTTAGCTATGCTAACCACGAAAAAACATGTGAAAGTTTGTTTTACAAAAAAAGCATATACATATAAGCATAAATAAAAAGAATAATTATCCTATACATGTATATAATTTTTCTTTATGAGATAATTTTCCAGAGTAGGACTACTTTTTAATCGTCCCACTTTTCCCTAGTACATTTATGACAAACGAAATATGGTTTGTATCAAAAAGTCCACTGGATCCAAAGCTTGATATAGCTGATGACATCCTATGGTATAATTTCTCAACATATTAAGAAAATAAGCTGTTTCAAGTCAAGATCACAAACAGTAAGTAAAAATTCATGTGGTAACACCAGGATATTCTTTAGAATTCCCAAGTATAATATAAAAGATACTTTAAAGACCTGAGGAGGGAGAGAGAGAAATGGTAGATAGGTAGGTAGGTAGACAGACAGACACAGACAGACAGACATTGGGTTGAACTACATTGTTTCTAAGATCCTTTGAAGCTTTGTGGTTCTGAGACCCTGCTTTACTGAGAAAATTGAAAGCATCAGTTAAACACTTTGTTCTTCCTTCCAGTGCTTTTCAAAATGTTTCTGCATCCACTCTCCATTCTTTCCTTCCTTTCCTTGGATGCCCCAATCATCTGTATTGTCCACACCATGCCTGCTTTTTCCCCCCTAGGGCCTGTCCTTCCTCATCAGCATCTTCACTTACATTTGACTTCTTTCACACAAATTTCTATCCTCCCTCCCTTGAAAAAGGAAAATTTCATTTGATCCTTCAGTCCTCTCTAGCTACTATCCTGTACTGCCTTTTGTTGACACTTCCTGAAAATAACTACCAAAAAATCTCACCTCTCACATTCTTCAACCTAAACCCTGGTTTCTACTAAGATCTTTTGCTGAACTGTGCTCCATGCCTCACCCTCATTCCTAAATACTATTGATGGTATCTTCTAAGCCAGGGGTCCCTAACTCCCAGGCCTCAGACCTGTACCAGTCCATAGCCTGTTAGGAACCAGGCTGCACAAGAGGAGGTGAGTACCAGGGGAGCGAAGCTTCACCTGTACTTGCAGCCACTCCCCAGCTCCACCTCAGATCATCAGGCATTAGATTCTGGGTTCTGGTGCCAAAAAGGTTGGGGACCACTGCTCTAAGCAATCTGTTCTTCTCTAGCTCCCAGGACCTCATTATCTTGCTTCCTTCATCTACCCGCTGCTCTAAACATGGGCACCTCCCAAAGCTCTGTCTTCAGTTCCCTCCCCTCTCTATCCAAATCAAAAGTCGACATGTCCAGATCTGACCTTTCACTTCAGTTTCCATCACCGCCCTGAACCACCTCTCTATTTTGAAGAATCACACCCTGTCCATACCAGCTCACCCACTCTCACTCCCAACCTGCAAAACTGCCCCCAAATGTTTGCTTCTTTCCTAAAACTCTAAAGTTATGGGTGAAAATATGTCTCTCAGCACGTCTTATTTTATTGGTCTTTGGTCACCTTAGTCTAGATCCCATCGCCATTATCTAACATATATATCCTCTCTCTCAAGCCCTACACCACTGCCCCTACTAGACTCACTCCAAGCTCTCATCATTTCTTATCAATAGCATTTGCCATACACTCCTATCTGGATTCTTTGTGGCAAGTCTCTCCCTCTTCCAACACTTTCTCCAGACTGCTGCTATAAGTGATAAGCTTAATGCTTTTGCAAACACTTCCCAGTGACTTCCTAAAGTCCATGGACTAAAGTTTAACCACCTTCAAAAGACTCTGAAGCTCTCAATTCCATCTCCCAAATATGCAGTTTATGCTCCAGGATTACCAAACTAATTTCAGGTCTCTGAACCTAGAATGCTGACTCAAGAAACACCTCCACATGCCCTTTGCCTATGTTCCTTCCCCAATACTTATCTACCTGGTGAGTCCCCTGACATCTTTTAATTCCCAGCTCAACCCTCACCTCCTCTTTAAAGCTTTTTCTGTGTTTTTTTTTTTTCCTATGTAGAGTCCCACTACACCCTAGATATGAGCAACGAGCCTTGTTCAGACTTCTAATAAATCTAACTCCTATGTGTCCTAGGGAGTTCTTTGAGGGAGTGGTCTTGTAATCTCTCAGGTATTACTCCAGCATGTAAAAACTGGGAACATTCCCCCGCAAGTAAGAATCACTTTTCACTTTCTAACTCTCCAGAGCCTTCTCTCAGCATAAGTCTCCAGGTCCTGAACAATGAGAATGTCACATTAATAACACTATTAAAGAAAAGACTACAAAGCGGCATGAGTGTGTACTGTAATAGCATAATATGATATACCTTCTCCACTTCTTATATTCTCAGCTTGAAAAGAGAAGGCACTTTAAGAGTATAAATGAACCAAATATTAACCAGCCTCTGATTTTAAAATAGCCCTTGATCTGGAAATACATGTGCATTCAAATATACACCCTGATAAGAAAGGACAGGATAGAGTTCAATGTCTCAAAGCTTGCTAAGTTAAGTTCCTTGTGATAAACTCTAAAAAGTACAGCACTATTTTTCTAGACACGGTTTGAAAATTCTCATGTCTAAGAAATCCTAACAAAACAGGTTACCTAGGGCAATGCCTACCCTCAGAAAACAAAATACAGCTGGATAGGTGTTAAAGAAAACCAACATGGCAGCATTTTTAAATAAACAAATAAATACACAGTGAGGTAACCCAGTCACAGATAGCTAGAGATAACAGCATTGTGTCAAATCAAACCACAGAAATAGTTTTCATTTTAAATACATTAGGGTGTTAAGAAATCAAATTAATTCAAAAGTTATATTATGCATGACTTCCTGAACATGTTTTCTTTTATTAAAACCTTGTTAGCTTCTTCTGGTTAAGGAAGTTGACATGAGGAAGCTGGTATTTTCTTGGTTCTAAACTATACTCGTGCTAAAAGGAAACAAATCCTAATCTAATTAATTTTTGGTTTAGTTTCCAAGGCAGTTTTCATAAAGACTATTCTCAGCCCACTGTTACTAGCTTTGTAACATTAACCTTCAGTAGCTGGAAACTGTTATATTTTGTGTAGTTCCTTGACACATGTTCTATCAGACTCATTTTATTCTACCTGCTATCAAAGGTAGGAAAAAAGGAAAGGAGATGTCATCTCATTGATTCTGAAGTTTCATTTCTGAAATCACTGTTAAAATTAAATTTATTATTTCATGATACGGTGTGACATGCTTCAGCCAGGGCTTTGTAACTTGGGTTACATCAAGTTCATCAACATCAAGTTCCATGTGGAACCCTCCCCAAATCAGAACTGCCAGTGAGTCTTAGCAACAGTACAAACCAGAAGAGAGGGAATCAGGAAACAGGTTCTAGTTCCTGGGGCTTGACATTGGGCAATCCACTTCACTTTTGTAATTCAAACTTCAATAACTGCTTCCAAAAAAGAATGCTTCCAGTAATAGTTTAAGCGCTTTGAGCTTCTAAAAATAAATGGAATTTTATTAACAGAAGATTTTATAAAACGATCTATTCTCTGGCCCAATTACCTAAACCATCCAGTCCAAAAGGTAATAAAACTGCATTGTTTTAAAAAATTCCTACTTGCACCACTGCATTATCGAATTAGCCTACCGCTGAATCTCTGTCGACCTTTAAGCAGAATAGTGGTATTACATCTACTTATTCTTAAATGTGAAGCAAGGGTAATCCACAGAAAGGGAGTTAAAAGTCCTCATGAATTAACCTGTCAGGTCAAAGGAAATCTACTGGTAGACAGAAGAACTGCACTGTCTGCGGTGGACTCAAAAGAAGCAGGATTACAATTCTGTCACGTGTATAATACTCCCAAATCTCTAAAATCTATCATAACTAAAAAGGACAGAGGAAACGAAAGTGCTCATGGCGGAGCGCCAGAAAACAAGCCTCCAGCCTCAGGATCCAATGACATGTTGGAACTGAAGGTGTTTGTCCTAAGTTTAGTCCTTATTAACTTTTTTCTTCGGCCGAGAAGGTGTGAAGTGGCAGCTAGCTCCTAGGATGCCAGGTTCCATCCAGATTCTAGCATAGGTCCCAGATCCCGCGGAGGGGGAGGGACTGGAATGGGAAGAAACTAAATTGTAGTCAAGGTGAACCATCCAGCCACCCCGGCAGCGGCCGCGGTCATCCTGGGAAACGCACCATCACTGGGGTCCAGGTTCTCGACCCAACTCAAAGGAGGAGGAAATAATGCCAGGCTGGGAGGAAGGCGCGGCAGGCACACAGCTTCACCTGCATTCCGTGGGCCCCACCCTTGTTCCTAGGTGTCTTGGCCCAAACCAGGACCCAGCCCGGGCGTGCGCCTCTTGCGGCTCTACTTACTTTGTCACTGGTGCTCTCGGTTTCGTGGTCGCCGCCGGCCGCCTCTCCCTCGCGTGGTGGCGGCACCACCGCTCCCCCGGGGCCGGGGCAGCCTCCCCGGTGTCTAAGCTCCAACATCTCCCGATCCCGAGCTACCGTGGCGGCCTCCAGCGCCCCGAAACCTGAACTGCTCGAGGGGTCTCGCTGGCTGGCAGCCCTTCACCCCGCAGCCGCGCACCAGACGTCCAGCAGAGCGGCGGCCGCTAACACGCCTCCACCTTGGAGGCGTCGCCGCCGCGCCAGGTCACCCCCAAAACGGCATCAACGAGCGAGCGCTCGAGGACGCCTCCAGCGAGCGCGGCTCGGAGGACCCGCTCAGGGTGCGTGCGGGCCCGAGCGGAGAAGGCGGGGACTCCGCGGAGCGCGGCGCGGCAGCCGGTTACCAGGTGTGCGTCTGCACGCAGAGGCCCAGGTGGGAAGAGAAGAAGGGGCGGGGAGAGAAGAAGGAAGCGTGACCCGATTTAGCGCTTCGCCGGGCGCCCGCC
>NW_006432943.1:2167329-2170824 GCF_000325575.1 Pteropus alecto
CCTCTCCTTGCCCCGCCTCGGGACTCAGCCAGGGCCGGCCCCCCCTACACCTTTCTCCGGGTTCCTGCCTCCCGCAGCCAGGTCACGCGCCGCAGGCCCCGCCCCGCCCCTCCCCTCTGCGCTGCACTGCGGTTCCCACAGCCCCGCCTCTCCCCCCCCACCTCCGGAGGAATGACGTCACGAGCCCGCCCCACAGCTCCGCCTCCGTCTCTGCGCGCACACAGGTGGGCGATTTGAGGAAAGGTGAGAATTGCGCGGGCTGGAGAAAAGGGGAGGAGCAGGGAGGTTCAGGAGAAATGTGCATCGTGCTCGGAAATGAGGAGACAGAACTTATAGACTCGTTACCGAACAACTGGGAGGGCTGAAAGACTTCTGGTAGATCGATATTGACAGCACTCAGCACTACCCCTTCAAAAGACTCCACGGCCCCATCAGCTTTACACACTGCGGCGTGTTGGAGGTTCGGAGGCGTCCAGAAGCAGAAACTTGTCTAGCAGGATGGACTCGTTGACTTCGCGGCATTCTAGTCCAGTGTCACCACCTTGAAAATAGGAGATGCGTTTGTTCACTGGGCGTCCCGGGATGGGCCGGCCAATTTCAATCACAAACCCAAGCTCTGTCTCCAAGAATATAGAGTATTCAGTCTCACAGAATTTACTGCCTAGGTTCCGAAGAGAGAACCCGGACCCTAAGATTCTGTGAGGTTCAATTGTCAACCAATTAATCTCGGAGCATTCATGGACCTTGGGCTGCTAAAGCTGGAACAGGAAGGGCACAAGAATCGCATTTAATTCCGTTCCAAATCCTGTTAGAAGGTGATTAGTTTTCTTGACATGTATTAGCCACCTGGTCATTACTGAGAAGCTGACAAATGTTTTTTGTGTTTTTTTGTTTGTTTGTTTGTTTTTAAAAGAGAGCGAGGCCTCTTTTAAACAGGACAACATTCAGGAAGCCACGCTTATAGAACTAAATCTACAATATAAATTCCTCCAAGTCATTACTGAAACATCTAAAATAAGTAATGTTTTTCTGAAAATTTAATAACAGGCAAAAACAAAAAGTCAAAGTAGGACACATTGAAAAGCAGAGCACTAGGATATCATTTTACTTCACCAAACAAATCTTTAAAGCTCTGCGTTCAAATTGAGTCACCACATTTTCAAAAGGATATAGAGAAATGAATGAATCTAATGGGGAAGAAACAAAAAGATAAAGATATGAAAAAAAATCCATTTGGATAATAATCATTATTGAGTGATTTTCCTTAAGGAACAGAAGACCATGGAGGGGGACTAGGTTAATCAGTTGTCCTCCATTTCTTTGGAGGACTGGAAATTAAGGATTACCTCATTGTCAAGAAGGTAAGGCTGGGGAGGCTGCTGAAGGCAGTAGTGGAGTTTCCATCTCTGGCTCCCTCACTCCACCCACTGAAAAGGGGCACTAAAAGTTCACCACTGGTCTATTCTAACTTTCATGGAAGTTAAGTCTGAGCTCTAGTCCCACCAATGCCACTAATTGGCTTTGTGGCCTTAGGTAAGTCATTAAACCTCGATGTTCCCAGCTATAAAATGGACAGCAAGGAGAATGCTGTGGTCCCTTCCAGTTCATAGATGACTCAGCAACGAAAGCTTCCCTTTATCAGAGTCCAGCCCTTCCTTTCCTCCATGCCTCAAGAAAAAGGGATCTAGCATAGCAAGGTGCCAGAATGGTTTCCTCCATCTCCCTCCCCTAGTCAGCCCAAAAGCTCCTTTGACTTTCTTGACTCTATTTGCTACAGGAGAAAAAAAGATAGTGAGAAAAGTGGCAGGAGGTAACAACAGAGGACATAAGTGCCTGACAGAAGAATTAGTATCCCCTGACCCAGGAAAAGTGCAGAGTGCAGAGACTGCCAAAATAGAATGGTTTACTACTTTACTTCACCCTTCTTTAAGCTCTGCCTACTTACTTCCTGTATTTTGGCTGAGATAGTAATTTTTTCTGTCCTCTTCATTATAGTTATTGCCACTCATCAAGTGATCACACTAAGCCCAGACAGCAGAAACCATTGTTTATTCGTCTTCACAGGCCAAGTCTTTTCCACAGTGCTAGCCCCACTCCCATATAGTCAACTCATTTGTTGTAGAAGTGAATAAAGAAATGGATGAATGGCAGAGGTATAGCACAACCAGGGAAAGATATATAGTATTTATGATTTTTTATTAAAAGGACTATATTGGAATTAGGTACTCCCTTCTCTTCGTTTTTTTATTCCATGTGAGAGAGATTGATTTTAATATGTATATTAAAAGGAGGTTTTAGTAATGACTTGCACATTTTATTTAAGATATATTTTGATGTTGTCAACCACATGGCTCTACTGAGCTCTATGTTTTCAGATTTTCTCAATGCCTTTTTTTCTTTCTTTTTCATTTTCATCTTTCTTTTTTCTTCCCCAGGGAACTTACATTCTTGAAGTTTATTACATTTATGGACAATGACACAAAATCTGGCATGTAATGTTTTCTAAGGCCTTACCTGTCAATTTTACAAGCATTTAATCTGCTAAAGGGCATCATGTAAACCCCAATCATATACATGGGCTAATCACATAGGGAATTCCTGGCCAATACTTCTTGGTTGATTTATAGATTTTCTTTTTTAGTGATATGGCAATGATTTACAACTCTTAGTAAGGGATTTGCTAGAGGGGAAATAGAGCGAGTGCTAACATTCTTTATATGATTTTTCTCTTAATTGGAATCAATTACTATCCTGTATCTTGTATATAGTATGATGACTACCAAATTCATTTCATTTCTAGCTTCTCCACTGAATCATAGTAACTTTGAGCAAGTTATATTTTGGTGTTTTAATTCCTTTGTAAAATAAGCAGCATATTCCTTCTATAGCTTTATAAATTATGTTGTAAAAGAATGAGTATACGTGTGCTTTTGATGCCACATGGTTCGACTATTTTATTAATGTTGAATATGACTGGATTTACATCTTTTTTGGAGGTGGTCATTCAGAGAAATGGAGGAGATTGGTAACTGTTCTTAGAAAAGCTGAATGACTATTTGCTTCAAATTATATAAATTATCTCTGTTTAAGAAACTGCTGAAATCCAAAGATATCAATCAAGATTCTTAGAGGCTGACTTAGGCAGACAAGGATTTATTGAAAGGATGATAAGAAGCTCACAGAACTCTTGGGAGTGCTGAAGAACCCAGCATAGAAAACTGGTAGAAACAAAGGATGCTGAGCAGCAGCCAGGACCACAGTCAAAGTCATCCCCAAAACCAGCCAGCTGAGGCCACCATTGCTATGCCCCCTGGGACAGGCTAACACAGCTTGCAATATCACTGTGGAGACACTAGCCACTGCATGCCACAATTTACATTACAGACCCTTTTCCATTGAGGTTTTTCATCACAAATTCTCGTTTACTTATACTTTAACAATGGATTGTTTCCTTACAAGATGCAAAAAAATGGCCATAAGATCTCTTTGTAAAAA
>NW_006432943.1:2170852-2172084 GCF_000325575.1 Pteropus alecto
AAAAAAAAAAAAGCCTTGCTGATCAGAGAAATAAGAGCTATAATTCATGTCTGTTGGAAGACATAACAACTACCATATTTCTTCACTTATAAGAAATCTTTTTTATTTACATTTTAACTTCTCTAAAATCATAGTGTGTCTTACAGTTGTTGTGATAAGAAACACTATGTCACATTTTAATTGGCCATTTTATTTTTCTTAGTATATACAATAGTGTTGCATTTTAAACTGACAGAGCTATAATTCATGTCTGTTGGAAGACATAACAACTACCATATTTCTTCACTTATAAGAAATCTTTTTTATTTACATTTTAACTTCTCTAAAATCATAGTGTGTCTTACAGTTGTTGTGATAAGAAACACTATGTCACATTTTAATTGGCCATTTTATTTTTCTTAGTATATACAATAGTGTTGCATTTTAAACTGACAGTTTAATTGGGTCATGAAAGATAGCACTTTAAAGATTGACTGTTGTTTGCAAGATCAATGTCGGATTCTTCTAGATGGTCCCAATGATGTATACATTTTTTTCTTTTCAATTAAGAGTATTTATTAAGTATGTAACTATATATGTATCTGATGGAGGAACAAAGGTATAATGGCCACCATAACAAGAAAGTATCTTAAGACCAAAAATCTATGTAGGCAATTCTATAGAATATAACAGAATTTTTTCTAGGGTAATTTACTTACAGGGATGTAGGGTCAGAGAAGACAGACAACCCAACAATCTGCAGATTATTCTCTAATAGACCTGTTACAGTACTTTTTAAAAAAGCATAACACAGGTACTAATGATTGACAAGACAAAGGAACAAAGAATGCAGTAGCAACAGGGCCCATACCTCCTGGTGGGCTTATGATAGATGATTGTTTATAATTGATACTATCACCAATTTGATACTTATCTCAGTTGTCATGCCATTCAGCCTGTTACTAACAAAAATATTTATGGATACATTGTGTAAGTTTAAGGAACACAGAAAATCATGCTTACTAAAGACAGTAAAGTTGGTTAAAGGTCACAGTATGAAAACTTAAAGATGGAAGAAAGCCAAGACACCTATTTTAAGAGGTTTAATTGATTTGCTCACCAAATTAATATAAATATCCCAAATTATTACAGAGGTTAATCTCATCCATTCCATTAACAACAAAATTTATGCCTTGATCATTTAGTATCTTATGCATTTCTTCTGCATTTAACTGAGATGGATTGATGTAGGG